>NW_008607280.1:3455-26117 GCF_000691845.1 Merops nubicus | reverse complement strand
AGCAGGAATAGTTACAGAGGTCTAACTTACCACTAAATAAGCACAGGGTTGAAGTTATGGTACAGAGCAGATGTTGAAGAACAACCCTGACCAGGAGGTTGATCAGCCATGGGGTATGCTGCAGTTACCAACCTGCCTGTTAGTCAACTGGGGCAAGAAAGTGAGAGAACTGAAGAGGAAGAGGAGGAAGTTAGAAAGCTTTTTTACCCCACTCTAAACAGTGCAAATGTTTGAGAAAACCGACAATAATATTTCTGAAGTCCCGTATTCAGGGTACGAGTTACTGTTACCTGAAATAAGCTTAAGTAATCCTACAGAATAACATGCAAATAACAGGATTTTCTTCTGACACATCCAATATTGGTCAATGCCAAAGACACAACAGCTGTAGTCTCTTATCTCCGTAGCTGACTTGGTACTTTCTACGTTCTTCATGTTGCAGAATCCCAAGATCGAACCACATTCACTAGGAACACAGATGAAATTAAAATTTTAAGTGGCAACTAAACTGACTCACAGCCAATGGAGTTTACAGTTTAAGAAGCAGCATTTTTGGGAGGGGGCTGACAATGTAAAAGGACAGAAAAGATAGAAGAAAAAGAAAATTAGGAGGAGAATAAGTAGGAGACAAGACTGATTTTTGGAAGATGAAGTTAAGAGTGGTTGAAGTAAGTTAAAAGTACTTAAAAGTTAAAACTTTATACTGTTCTTTTCTTTTCCCAGTATAAAGTTCTAATTCCTAATAAAACAAATATCTTACTATTATTAAATACACTGAAAGACAATAAAAAAGAAAGCAGCATTAATAATCCAGTATTAAGCAAAATGCCTTTTAACAAAGATAAAAAGGGCAACATGAAAAAGTGGAAGTCATAGTATTTAACTGCCCTGAGAAGGTCCCCGTAAGGTCTCTCTGGTTTGCTAGCTATTATCTTTTTATCCTTCAACATCCAAAAGGAACCATCATTCCTTAGACAAATGGAGAAACACTTCCTGTAGGGAATGATGGTCACACCTTCTAGCTGCATTTACCAAAGCAGCAAACCTTCCACATACCTAATGTATTGCCACACGAATGATAATAAACTTCAAAAAGGGATTCACTAGATCAGGAAAGATTAAATTCTTGCACATGGAAATCCAGAGCCATTTAATCATTAATAAGTTCAGTACTTGATTAATATCTCCTGAAAATTAGTAATCAAGTTTAAGAGCTGAGAGAAAATTCAATAATCACAGTTTAACTAATCACAAAGCCCAGATACATTCAGGTCCTTAGAAAGTTAAATATATCTTCTCCCTTCAGACTGAAAAGCACATATCAACAAGACGCAAAACCCTGACTGAGAGGAGTTTGTTAACAAAATAGGACAGACTTTACAAAGGAGCCAAATTCATTTGCTTAAAACACTAGTTTTAAGCTGTAAGGACGCTGCTAACCCTTCTAGGTTGCTTTTTAATGCCATTGTTAGCATTCCAAGAAGCTTGAAAACATTTCTTTTCCTATTAATTTTGTCCTTTTCTGTTTGACAAAAGCTGCATCTTGCTAAATTTTCTATGCTGCCAACACAGCTGTCTTTTGTTTATTTTTGCATGCACCAGCAGCAGCAGGCAGAGCTTGGAAAACACATTAAACAGCAACACCAGCTTGTGGGGAAGGCTTGTGAGTGTTCAGGCTCTGATGGGTCCCACCAAAATAAAGGTTTAAGCAATTCTCCAAGATCTTTGTTTCCTGATCTGTTCAGAGATAAGGTTATCAAAGAGCCTACCAGTTCATTTTAAGGTAACATTCTAAGAAGTGTCTATGACAGATAGGTGTTCAGGTCCAGTTACTCTCTCCTATCTCCATCTGATTACTTTTCAGCTGACAAGACTAGTATCAATATAAATAACTTTAGAAATCAAAAAAATACATTAAACCCAACCAAAACATATGCAGAAAGTGTCTGTCTTAGCTCTTAGAGCTGTTAGTGCTGTAAAACAAATACTCCACAGGGCTGGCTGTTTTAGCAGCTTGATTTAGGAAAGCAGGGAGGACTGGTCTCCTGGGGTTTGGTGCTGTCAGTTTTAAAGGTTATGACTAGCTTGGCAGAAAACTGATGGTTTTCCAGCACAACTATTCAAATGCAATCAGACCTGCTGTAACCACGTGTTTCAAGAGAATACGTAACGTAGCTCAGATTGGGAAGTTTTGCCCTCATTTGAAAGCTCATTTTTCTCCCTCTCCAACACTTTGTGAAGGACATTTTGTGCATCAGGAATTGTTTGCTCCTGAAAAGGGAGGATGGGCCTTTATCTCCTAGAAGGATTTCATCTGACAGCAAAGACCCAATTGTAAAAGGGACAGTAATAGAGCTAAACAGGAAATTTAATTCAGGCTTAACTAGAGCTAAATTAGATATGCATCATCTGTAGTCTGCTCTGTTGTGGCTAACATCCCCCCACCTTCTCCCTAAAGCATTTGCTTGATACTTCAGTACTATAAGAAGAGAAATAGACCACGTCTGGTGCTGTGCATGAAATACCTGCATCCACAAGAATACGAATAATTTAACCAACAGAGTCTCACACAAAGAGTGGAGCTGCAATCTTAATTTAGACTTCAAGCAGCTCAACTGTCAGTGCCCTTTACAGATAGCGGGTATTTACTGCTTACCCTTTGTGCAGCGCCATTTAGAAACACCTACAGTCCTCAACCTCTTGTTTTGGAAGCACCTTTTTGTTATTTTTTAAAGAATTGCCTGTGAGGGATTTTTCAAGCCCAAACAGCTGCTTTAAGCTATCAGCTGAAAATAGGTTTTCCAGTGCAGACAGCCAACTTATCTCCAGAACCCAGAAAGCAAGAGAAGCACTTTTCCAACATCCAACCAAAAAAAAGGGAAATTTTAGTGTCTTTTCATGACAGAAAGTTAATAGCACTGGAAATGCTTTTAAAAAGAGCAGTATCTCATCTGACTTTGAATTCAGATAAGTGTCTATTAAATACTATTAAAGTCATCACTGTGATTAACACTATTCAACTGCCAGCTCTGCTGTAACCACTCCGTACCCAATTACTCATCTTAGGAGAGCTCACCAGCCATATCGATTCATTAACACACTTGATGGCATTTACTGTGGCAGCAGTTGCACAGTGACCAGTAACTGCATGTACTGAATGCTCCTTCTTAGCCCCACCTTACATATAAGGATGTTTAGAAAAAGCCATTTAGTAGCATTAGCTTCCAAGAGAGTGTTGAGGGGTTACAGTAAGTCATCTCAGATGCTTTTAGTGTGATTCCTTCCTTGGCTGTTTGAAGACACATTTACCACATCTGAGTTTTGCCTTTTTAATGGGTGTGCTTCTCATTCTTCCAAGCACTGGTATTTCACTTCAAAGAACTGACATTTTAGCTCTATTTTCCAGCCCACTTCCTTTTTAAAATAGGCATTAATAATACTTAAACACATTCCTGTCTCTCTCACTCCTCCATCACTCAGAGGGTGGATTTCACTTTTACATCTCCCTCTGTTCTAAAAATTTTCCTGCATTTCTATCCTCTGTATTCTCAAAAAAATCTCCAAATCAACCCTCCAACAAACATAATTCGTAAAATTGCAATCTTGTCTACATCAGACCAGAAGACTTTGCTCTCTTAGGTATGTTTCTTTGTAGGAGAGGGTGGGGCAGGGAAAGCAAGGTAGAAGTACAAATTACCCATAAGCAAAAGAGATGCTGGATTCCCACTAAGCAGGATGACTAAAGCTAGTTTTCAGTCAAGCACAATACAAGAATTTAAGTGTGCTTCAATTTAAAATGCAGGCTCCTTTAATATGCAATTTTTCTGATGCTGGGTGATAAAATGCAGCAGCAGACATTCATCTCAAGTCTAGTAAAATATGAAAATACTTTCATTTTTCATTGAACACTTGTCTTGAATCCTTCAGCAAACTTATACAGCTTCAAAGATTTCTGCTAGACTCAAGAATTGTTTTTGTAGGCCTTCAGAAAGACAACAAAGGGAACAGGCCAATTAGTCAAATTGTCATTAGTCAATTTGACATCAGTGGACATTGGTCACTATATTGTAGATGACACTGGAAAGGCACATAGGGGCAAAAGCATTCTCTCACCAAAATAATACATTTTTTTTTTATGAAACAAAAATTGGAGGCTGCCTTGCCATGCCAAGGGTAAGACCATCCTGATGACCACTTACAATAGAATTTGAAAAGTGCACTTCCAAAATCCATACTTGCATCCTGTATTATTCTTTCTTTAGCAAATTCAAATCAAATTGCAATGTTTGGGTTTCAGTTAAAAAAAAGGGGGTTTTCACAGGTTTTATCAGGCTATCAAGAATATATGTCTCCAAAGCCAGTTTTCCCCCAAACAGTGTGTGTACATATGTCTGTGTGTAGATGACACATTAAGACTTATTTGTTCCAGTGATAAGATACAAACTGCCATCTTTGACCCAGTTAAAACTCCTATAGACCTGACTGGACTTCTTAAAGCTAGTAAGAAGCCTCTGAAAATTAGAGAAATATTTTTCATCCCCACTGAAATCTGCATGAGTTCCCAAAGACCATTCACACACATCCACTTACATCTCAAAGAAACAAGGCACCAGGTCATTCAGAATGAAAACAGCTATGCAAGAGAACAGCTTCTCAAAATGCACAATTTCTTCCCTAGAACATAGCTTGAGAATTAAATTTTTTGATTACCACAGACAGCTTTCCAAGGGCCTGTTTAGCTCTCATGAAAAATAAATCTATCCAATTTGAAACAAAAAATTATAATCTCACATAGCTTTATGTATCTATCAAAAGGCTTATGACTTTGTTTCCTCTGTAACGCAAACCCGCCCCAAAAA
Organism: Merops nubicus; assembly: GCF_000691845.1. Classification (NCBI taxonomy): domain Eukaryota; kingdom Metazoa; phylum Chordata; class Aves; order Coraciiformes; family Meropidae; genus Merops; species Merops nubicus. The sequence goes on along the minus strand of NW_008607280.1, from coordinate 21,258 downwards.
GGTTGAAATAAAAGGACCGTTAAAAAGAATTTGCCTTGTTCATTTCCCTCCATGTTCCAGAAAATTTGGCAAATTTCAGAAACTAAACCATACTGTGATCTTAGCAAAATTTTACACCTCCCTTCGTGAATACAATAGCTTCCCCCTCTCCTGATAAACCTCAGATAGCAGTGAAATCAAACAATGCTGTTTAATTCTTACTGTATGAATAACGAGAACTATTTCCAAGACAGCAAGAGGCACTAGTGGTCATCAGAGTTTAGCACAACACTGAGTAACTGGGTTAGAAATCAAAGAGATAGGAGAAGGTAAATCTTAAGGGATTACTATGCAAATCTAAAGGCTTCCTTAATTGAAGTATGTTCACTACAAAAATTAACACCTACTCTACTAGGCTGCCATCGCTGAAAGCCTTCCCCACTTATTTCAGGGCAACAAAATTTAGTATGGAAAAGTGCTTGCAACCTTTTCAGAGGAAAAGCTCCTGTTGTTACTCAGCAAAACAGGGAGGTCACTGTCTGAACTGCTCTGTAATGAGACAGTAGCTCACCAAGGGGTTTCTATGTTGAACCATACGATCATCCACAGTAATTCAGAAAAAAACCTCAAAGCACTCTGGTAACTGCATTACCCCACTCTAGCTGACGACTCAGAGGCACTATGGACATAAACAGTGCTGCTCTGTTCTTCCTGTTAGCCATCTCAACTCCTCCACCTTAATGTTGCTTAGGGAAGAAAATTATGTTCAATACATTTTAATCAACAGGACTGACATATTCCAATGCCACATGCTTCTAAATTAGACACACAATCTTGCTGCCACATGTAAAGCATTTGTTGTTTAGATACAGAACTTACTAACACATGTACCATTGAGCCTTCAGATCTTGTTGAGACCTGCTAGCCAGGCTAGCATGGCAAGGCAAAACACAACCAAAGGCTCTAGCACATAATGGATATAACAGCTGCACAACATACACATTAAGATTCTTTCATCCTGACCTTAGCTTCACATCCCCTTAGAAAGTTACTTAGACCGAAAAAGATCACAAAGTAGGGTCAAATTAACCATCTATTAATTAGAAAACTGTTACTAAACTGTTTCCAGTTTGTGTTATTAAATTTTCTTGTGAAGGCCAGAAGTGTATTTGTTTTTAAATGAAAGTCATGATGACTCAGATTTTTACTTTATGATTGACTAACTGGAGCTTTTTGCATGGGGCAGGCAATAAGTCACAGTAAATATTGTGAAGCTTTTACTACAAGCCACAAGGTTTGGCAACAATGAAAGAGATGTTTTCTTGAAACCCAGTTCCCATGAAAATCATTCACAAAAATTAAACATTTAAGTGCATTAGACATTAGTATTAATGAAATAAAAAAGTCACATTTTAAAAACACTGTAAAGTGGCTCATCAGAATATGACAGGAAGCCAGCAATCCTCGGGTGAAATATTTAAGGCACTTGAGGGTAGTCAGTTTTTAGAACCAGATAATAAAGACACAGCCACTTTAAAATTCTAATTTAAATAAAAACCACAACAAAAAGTAACACTGAAAAAAACTTCCTCCAATTGTAAAGTTCAGTAAATAAACACTTAGAATAAAAATAAAATTCTCATTTGTTATAGTACACAAAAAAACCATGGTAGAAAATAGAGCATATTGAACTGCTAGAACATACATATTGTAAAGATCTCTCAAATACAACAATAAGGGTCCTTTCTTTTCAGGTTGCCAAATAGCCAATAAAGCACGTTTATTAGGGAGAAACGACCCAGTGCAGTTAAATATTGGATTCCAGTTTATAAACCAGAGCATCCCAGAAAGCAGCTGATTTTGGATCATTTTGCCTGGGATACTCCTGTTTACCTTTCTTGCTCTTTTCCCGCAGCATTCAGTTTCATTTTCTCCTCTCCATACACAAAAAATTCAACATCTCTGAAAAAAGAGGCTGCATCATTCTTGTAATATCATCTTTGGTACAGAACAAAAGCAACTTACGGAGCATAACGGCGTCACCCAGCCGCTCACGCACCACGCCTGACCCTACAGACCGCACAGAGTGAGGAGCCTTCCTCTGACAGCTGCTCTCCTCCAATCTTCCGACTGACATCACAGTTAAACACAACATACAGCATTCTGTTTAAGCGCTAGTTTAAATTTTCATTCACAATTCACAAACAGGCATTCTCACCCATTAGCTTATACATATTATGGTTTCTTACCACTTCCAGGGCAGAGGGATATGACCAGCAGCCCTGGGACACACTTTAGAAGTCTGCTCCCAGAGATGAAATAGCTGTACAAACCTCCTCCACGTCTGCTCAGTGTTCTTTGAAAGGAGGGGAAAGGAAGGAAAAGACAAATGGGAACTCACTGAAAGGAGTCTTGCCTTTCTGTTAAATGTTTGTCTGTCATCTTTTTTTCCTGACGTGTTTTCCCTATTGTATTAGACGCTTCTTCAGTGGAAAGCGGTTCCTTACATGAACTTACTTGAACATTCTGGATTAAGCACATTTTGTCACTGTGTGGCTGCTGCCTCACAGCTGAGGAAGTTAAACGGTGAGCTCCGAGCATCATCACCAGCCTCATGACTCTTAGGGTCTCTGAGACAGTCTGCCAAGATGTCCTGAGGATCCCTCAAGAACACCACTACAACAGTGATGTTATCACTGGATCCATTCTCCTTCGCAGCAGCCACCAGTCTTTCTGCTGCATTGAGACCCACTCCTTTCGTTTCCATTAAATGATCTAGGACCAAGTCTACAACCTCATATGGCTTGACAGCATCAAAGAATCCATCGCAGGCTAGAAGCAAGTAATCTTCAGAACCAGTCAGATCAAATGAATCTCCATCTGCATCCCCAGAAATGTAGGGTTTCTGACATATGTCACCTAAGACAAACAATCAAAACAAAGGCTTTATTACTCCAAATCTAAACAGTTACTTCTCCCACCAATTTCTTTTACGATCCTCAAGAACAGCCAGATCATATTCCAGAGTTACCTGATACAGGACAAGAGTAATGAAAAGCTATAGACTAAGCATGAAAGGCCTTTATTTCTTTAAGAGTACTTGAAGCTTAGCTGTCCAGATATACAGCACAATGTCATAAGAATCTGCTCATTGTGTTTACTACTTCAGTTTAATATGGACATACTCATTACACATTGCTTGCTATTGGTCCAAATAGTATTATACAAATTTAATTGGATTCCATTCATACATTACAGTTACCTAGTGTACTTGCCCAGGGTCTTTTATCTTTTTGCCCTAGTTGGTGAGTATCAAAGTAAGCTCATTTAATAAGATTCTGAATGATACAATTAAAATGCACTAAGTTGCTGGATATATGTGATTTGAAGGAGAATGTAGCAATCTGACTTAGGAATTGCAGTCAGGAGAAAGATACATTAAAGTGGACAAAAACCCTACAAAGAACACATTCAGACAATGGCTAGACGAACATTTATTACTTACTCCACTTTCACAAATTAAACACTCTGTTTGTTAAGGTACTGTAGAACACCACAGTATCAAATATGTTTACAGGAAGCAAAAGACTTAGAAGTATAAAAGAGTTAGGACTGTCATGGCTAGTATAAAATAAAACAACATTCTGTGCTTATGGTAAAATCAGTAAGATCTATAGCTGCGGGCTACGTAAGTTCCATAGGTGTATGGGAGCCTTATGGCAAAGCCAGTAAGAGTGGTTTACTATTGGGCTGATGCTGAGCAAGTCACCACTTACAGTAAACAGTCTCAGGTGGTGTGTTTCAATCACATTTAATTTGAACTATACTCATTCTGATGGTTTATCTTACCAATGGCTCTGGAAACAGCCAAGGTCCCATTAACCCGCCAGCAGTCCATGTAGGTTACACAACCACCCAGAGTCTCAATACGTGCTCTCTCATCCTGAAAAATAGTAGAAGACAAATTTTATACTGAAAGCTCTACCCGTGGCTTTACCGACCTTGTTGTTATCCAATTGAAGAGGAAAAAAAGACAAAAAAACAAACCAAGAGCTGCTTCAGCTTCTGTATTTATATAAGGAATATAGCAAACACACATACCAGAATCTAGCTCTGACACATGCACTTAAGATTACTGGAAACAACCCATCTTTGCAACCATACCATGGCTTGTCCACAAAAAAAAGCACAATTCTGAAGTTTTTGTATCATCATATTCTTTCCCATATTGATGGGTATCTTTTCCTGCTGCTTCTCCCACACCATATAGCAATTAGGCAAACACATAAATATTTGGCATAATATACAAGATAACTAGACTAGGTAACAACAGCATTTGCTCCTAATTTGCTTTGACTACTCAGTTGTTACAAATATTCATGCTATGAAGGCAAAGGGTCATGCAATGCTATCTAATTTGCAAGAACCAACTTCATGTAATGAAATACAATACCTGGCTATTTAGAAAATATAGAAAACATGACACACTTTAAGCCAGTTGGGCTAATAGTAGGTTATCTCTAGCTTGTGAATGACGGTAGAGTATATTATGAAAGACTTAGACTATGCTAACATTTTAAATAGCTATTAGTCTCAAATGAATAAGTTCATTTATAAGAGGCAGTATTAAATTGACACAAAAAATCCTGAGAATTTTTAATCATGACTAATTTTGAAAAGATGGTCTGAGCAGGAACTGAAGTCAGGACTATCAGTACCATCAGTACTTTCAAGGGGGCACAGTTGTAGGGATCACCTTTTCAAGACATGGGAGTGGATGGAAAGAAATTGCCAATTCCTTGAATCCTACCATACAATATATGTAATTATATAAAGCATCAAACACTTTAAAAGGCTTAAAAGAGAATCTGACAACACATGCAAGAGAAAAAAAAACGTCAGACTTACTTCTCTTTCTGGTTTGTGAGGTTCCATTAATGTCACAGCTTTTCCTTGCTGCACAAGCATTACCTGCGAGTCCCCTAGCCATGCTATGTGTAGCTTGCTCCCTACAATCAATGCAGATACACCTGTTGTACCACTCCGCAGCTTCTACAGAAGAAAATGAAAAGGTGTTAGGTGAATATTCAACAAGCTCTACTAGGTTACACAGCAATATCGTAAACTTAGGTTTAATCACACGTAAATGCAGCAGAGTCACAATTTAGGTACCTGAAAATAGGTACAAGATATTAGACAGACTAGAAATAAACTGTTTACATTTTCTAATACGCAGACAGCTAATACAGCCTCTGTTACATACTTCTGTCTCTGCTATTAAATCCAAAAGTGATCTAGGAATCTAAGACCTATATTGTTCAAAACATAGAGACGGTCAGAAAAGAAAGAGAACCTGAATTTCAGTAGTATGAACATTTCACAAACACACACAGGTCTCCCCAGTCTCTTTCACGTCCTTCACTCTGCCACTAGCAACTACAGACACCTTACTCTGCATACTTCCCCTTATCCTTGGGTATTTAAATGAAGATGTCAACAAAGGAATCTAACTGTCCTAAATTCCCTGTAAAGATTAGTTAGGGTCAGACTTCACAAAGATGCTGGTCCCTCTTTTGTACTTCACTGACAGAAATTAATATATTGACAATGAATACTTCCATATTTAGTTACTGCTATAATACAGGAGTTCTCATTAAACTGCAAAATACACCCTTCTCCTATTATGTAGATTTGAAGAAAGAATGTGCATCACACCAACCTGATTCAAAGCTGAGCAATAAGCTTAATAAACTGAGGAGTCTGCTTTAAATCACAGAATACATTTTTAATCTTACAACCACCTGTGACATAAATGGTGGGACAACAGAACATCTAGAGGCTGCCTAATTCAGGCAGAGAGGCAGCAGAGTTTTCTCTCAAATAATTGGTACATCAGGATCATTTAAACCACTTAACACTTCTTTTCAATCACTTGTCTTGAACTTACAAGCACTGTCATTTTGTTTTTCCTCAGCAAACAAAATAATTTGATCAAAGAAAGCCTTTACATGTAGCATAATTTCATAAAGAAGTCAGTGATTTGAAGAAACTACTGCCAGAATTTTCTGCAGAATCCTATGTTGTCCAACAGTTCTCAGTGTTATTTAAATACAATGGAATTAATGTCTACCCACTCACCTCTCTTTTGGCTTTGAAAAGAAACATTTCATCTGTCTTCTGGAAAGAGCATTTCAAGGCCTCAGCTGGATTCTTAACAATCTCTTCGTGTAGCCCAACATTTACATGTAAATGGCTTGCTGAGTAAGTGGCAGCATCCACTCCACCATGGCCATCAAATACCGCAAAGAAAGCGCGATCAACATCATCCTTTGAGAGGAGGAGAGCGAGGAAGACATATGCAGGGTTAAAAACAAAACAGCTCATACACTGGAACCAACAAGCAAAGATTCTTTATTCTGGGCTTCCTTCTATATAACATTGCATAGGTAAGGGCAATTTAAGTAAGTTTACCCCTGTGCCAAATGGATAAAATAGGTACTCTGCAGTGGAATTACTTTGTTTGCTGTTAGTCATTTAATATCCTTGAAAATAATCTGGAATTGAAACAGCAGCCAGCTGGTTATGTAGTCCCACTGGAGCTTCATTAATTGGCACTTGTACAACTGCTCTTTTCCCCTCTTTTCTTAATATATCAGTTACATCACAAGCATATTGTAACTCCAGCAACACCATGCTAGGTGAGCCTCTGGTCTCCCTCTATCACGTAGGACATGAAACCAAGGTCACGAGATCCTTCTTTATCAAGGCAGTAGTTAGCTCCCAGCAATCTGAGTCAGTAAGTCCTTGCTCCAGCAGAGATGCGATAAATAACTTGTGGCAACAAATTCTTACCATTTCACAGATCATCCATCCCAAGGTCATTGTGTTTACAGCAACGTTGAAAAGCTAACCAACTGGCCTCCCCACTTTTGTCCAGACTTACTGTTAAGCCAAACAGCTGGTTGAACTCTGGGAGCAGCACGTGGCGGTCCTCCATCTTCCGTCGCGTGTTGCGGATGGCGTGGACAGAAGCAAGTAGGAACCGCTTCAGAGGTCTCAGAGGTGGAAACTGCTTCTGCCACTCAGAGCAAACCTCCCGAAGCTTGTTAAAGAAGCAGCGCTGCAACGACTCTCCATCCAGCACTGACAGCACAAAGACAAAACAGTAAGTTCTGTGCCCTATTTTCCTACATTACACCATCTTTTGGCATGTCTTCCCTTCAAATTTCTTCTCCTTCAAGCTACATACATTCAACACTCTGTCTTGAATTGGCTCTACAAGAATTAAAATAGGCTCCTGAAAATACTGCGGAGAGAAAGTTGCAGTGGAAAACAGCATAACATAAAGGATAAGAGCAGCTTCTTTACTTACTAGTTCTCGTTCAAAATGGAGTTTATCAAGCAGGTGATTACATTAAAAAAATCATAAGACCTCAAAATTACTCTGGCATATTAGACATAAATATTACTAGTATCTAGGTAAAATGCACAAGATACAATGGCAGGAGTGCACCCCCTACCAGAGCAGAAAAACAAAAATACAACCAAAAGCAAAACCATAGAGAATCAAGCAGGCACAAAAGCCTTCAAGATAAGAGATTGATGTTGTCTTGGACACAAAGGTTGAAAAAGCATTAGCTTGGTTTTGGGTCAGGTTATGTCCTACTGAACCACTTTCACCGGAACAAGGTAGTCTGAGAATGTTTTGCTGAGCTCAATAGCTCAACTCCTAGTTGAACTGAACAGATCAGAATTTTAAGCTGTTATGTTTTTAAATACACATGGTTGTAAGAGCTAGGGGCACAGAAGAACATTTCTGCCACTTCCTTGCTTTGTCATTACAGAGCAGAACTGTAAACACCCATTGAGCACAGTGTGAAAAGCTCTGGCCAGACACTCAAATCTGTTTCTGGGTAGGTCCCAAAGATCAATTAATCCAAACTTATTGTTCATCAGACTGAATAGTTTGGTGCTTGGCATTGTGTCCAGCTTTACAACACAGACTCTCTCAGAATCGGTAATAATTTAAAGTTTTGTTGTATGAGTAAGAACCCTGCCACAATGCTAAATCAACCAACTTCAAAATCCATTTAAATGATCATCTATAGAGCAAAAATAATTTGCTGGTCACTAACGTGTTTCCTGAAGAGCTGTAGTGCATAAAGTACCTCTCCCATTTAGTTAACACTGCTACATTAAAGCTTCCCTGGAATTCGTTTTTATAACTCCTGGTTCGCAAGCATTTCTTTTTCTCAGCAACACTGGATGGCCAGCTTCAGATGCACTTCTGGGCCTGGAGTATTGAAAGCTTAATTTTAAACACAGATCTTTGATTAGCAGTCATTACATATTAACTAAAACTACTTTTGGTTTGCTTAATATGCAGATATGAATGAGTAGGATATTAAAATCCTTTAAATATTAAGTCATGCTATATACAAATACAATTAAATAGCAATAGCAAAGTCTAAGATGCTGTCCTATTATTTTACATATGTGTAAATGTCTTGACTAATACTGACCAGAAGATCTGGACACACATTGCTGTGTCAATATTAAGGTTGTGAAATCCAACACAGAATGCAGTACCTTAACACCAGAAATTCTTCTGCAGTATACCACATCAAACAGTAGTACTCATATAGGCACACATACGTACCTTGCTTTTATATAACCACTTTTCTTTCATTCCAAGAATGTTGGGGTTTTTTTTTGCCAGAGAGCTACTATTGCAATGCAGGAAGACAGAGTCCGTTCTGTGCTGTAGCACAAGGAACAGATATCTTCCTAGTTGTACTCCCAAAGTGATGTAATAACAATGACAAGATTGGGAAAAAAAGTACAGTCCAAATGTGCAAAGAAATTAATACCTTTAAAGTATATATTCCTTGCTAAGATTAGGCAATGCAAGTACCTGAAGAATAAGTAGATTTCCAAAATGTTCAGTAGTGGAATGGGGAACAGCAATTGGAACTAAATGACAATATTTGATCTAAACGACAATGGTGACAAGAACCAACAAACGTAATTTCCACTTATTTGTTCCTGTCTATTTTAAAGACGGTTTCAATCATCAGAACAGGGAAGGTTATGGGGCATTTGTCATGAAGGAGTGGTGAGAAAGAACCTGAACCAGTTCAAAATGGAACTTATCTAAGGATTTTCTGATTTTGCCTGCACTATGTCAAAAATAGGCTCCAATCCACTATCTTTAATGCCTTTAGAATAAAACAGCAGCGTGAAGCACTGTGCAAGTGTCACCAGTATAACCTAACCATCCACGATTATAGAGACTTTATATGCTTGTGACAAAAAAAATGTCCCTGTCCTAAACAAGTTCTTCATTACTCATTGTTTCTAAACATTATAATTTCTTAGCCACTCAGATGTGGCTCTGTAAGTGAAGGTCCATGGACCCAAGATTTTTGTACAACCCAGAACTAGAAATTATAATCCTAGGCTTGCAAATACATAGCAGTTCACATCTTACATTACTGCTACAGTTCACCTCAAAGATAAATACATGGGAGTCAGTGAAGAGTTCACAGCAGAGTGACTGCAAGATGCTCTGATGACCAATATCCAGCTTCTTTGTGAAATACTTGTGCTGAAAACCTACCTGATTATCTCATGTGGGTTTCAATAGGCTATTCCTTATTCCCCTATAAAGGTTGAGCAATAGCAAGTAAAGACATTACTGGAGCACAAAGCCACAATGCAGTAAGCTACAATTCTCTCTGATGTCAGGGAGAAGCTTTTATATCACTTTTGACAACAGGACATTTTACCACATGCCATATGGTCACTGCTGCAAACATACCAAACATTTGGGTAGTGTTTGGTTTACAGTTGTTCTTGATGATCTTAAAGGTTTCTTCCAACTTAAATGATTCTATTATAATATAGAGCTTCTAGTTAGGGAAGATGAGTATCTTGATCTCCTCCAGTTTCCCCTGCACAAAGCCATGCTCTAGTACTGCTGCCTCTGCCTCTATTTGCTTACAACTGCAGTGAGTTAATCCCACAAAGCTCTTCTTTTGCCAGCTACTCATCTTGGGTAGCATTTTGCTCCAGGTGGGGTTAATTGCCCTGAAATCTGTGAGACCTCCATTTTTCCATCTTCAACTCTGCCTGCATTCTGCTCTACTTAAATTCTTGGCACTAGGACTGAAAGTTTTATGAAGTCTAATGTTAAACACTTGAGCATGTAAGTGCAATAGGACCATCTGTTACACAAGGCACAAACCCAGCACTCAGTCACTAAGGTCTGTTCTCTCCAATTCACTCAGGAGAAAATGCAGGCATCAGGCAGAATACATAGGCATCAGGGTCTCCATCCCTCAGCATCCCATCTTTATAGGGGAAGGTGGGAGAAGAAGAAATAGTCAATGAACACAGAGGCTGCTGAGAATCTTGCCAAGAGAAAGATGTGGAGGTTCAGGATGTTCAGGTTGTGAATGGGCCACACGTCTCAAAATCTTATTCCCCAGAACAGACGAAAGCAAGATGGATTATGTGGATGAATGTAAGGTGTCAGTGCAGCTGCATTTGTGATGATGCCAACATAAAAACACAGGAGTAATCAGCTAAGGTCCATCTACCAAAGGAAAAAGGGCTCTTAAAAAATAGAAAAGGTTATCAGCTTAAGATAAGAAATGAAACAGTTCAATTTGAGTGAAATTATCCACTGATAATAAGAAAAGTTCTTAACTAGCTCAGTTCAGGAAGCACAGTAGATGTAGGCATTAGTTCTTTTTCCAGAAAGCAAACCCACACAGTCAGTCCAAGGTTCTAGACACAATGTTTGCATCTTGCCCACAACACTAGCATAGCTACCTCTCATCCCACAGATACCCAGCAGGAGCAAATAAAGTTCTGCTCACTGCTCCCTGCCAGACTGCCTAACCAAATATTCTGGGAAACATTTCAAAACACTCAAGTCTTCCAACAGCCAGCCTCTGGGAAAACCACAGAAGGAAAAAAAAGTATACTTACAGGTGAACCTTTCCTCATTTCCTTCTCCCTCTGTTTCCACACTTTGCTGCTTAAATTCAGTCAAGTCTGTTTGGAGAACTCCATCAACTGCAGCATGGATCAGTGATGCTGCAAGAAGTGGTGAAACACCTCTGCTGGTAAGAAAAAGAAGGGAAAGCAAAACAGACAGCATTAGTTTAAACTTATCTGCAACCTCACTGTTTATGACTAGTGACCTCAGAATCAGAAAGCATTACAGACAATCAGTAATTTCAACTTAATTAAACTAGTAGAGGAAATTATATGTTCCATATTTATTCATACAAATCTTTAGTAAGACCTTAAGAGTTAGACAGCTGCTTTCTCAAGAAAGCAAAGAGGAAGTGGATGAATCATGTTTTCAAACTGTTGCCTCACACTCCAGTCACAGATGGTACCTCCTTCTCCTGAGCTCTCAGATGGGAACTGTTACCTTCAATTCCAGCCTCTGAACACAAACACATTGTTTCTACCCACTACACAACCTTTCTTGGTGGCAGTCAACTGTCTCACCACAGACAGTATCAGGATCTCCTCATTGTGGTACACAGAAATCTCCAAAAAGGTTACTTGAGACTCCAGTTCCCTTCCCTCTACAATAAAAGTCACGCTCAGTACTAACCTACAGCCCTTTAATCCTCAGTTTCTCCTGAGTGGAAGTTGCCCAAAGAAATAACCCAGGAAAAAGGTGCAAAGAGTTGGCACTGGGGACTACAATAAGAAAAAAACTCCAAGACTTGTGATTCAGATGAAGTTTTTATGTAATCATCTAGAAGACAATAACAGTACACGACCTATGCGACCTCTCCTTTTTAATCAATGCTTTGTACTTGCTATAATACTTTTGAATCTGTAAACAAATAATCCAACTTTACAATGGGACTATTAGAAAACTGTTTTATATTCACATGGCAGGCACTAACAATTACACTATATAACACACATTCCAGGCATTTTCTAGGAGCACAACAAAGAATAAGCGTGGACATCCATAAAAAGCATTTTGTTCATGGAGCGTTTGATATCCACAAAGTATCAATTATAAAACCAAAGCAAACAGCACATTAAGGCACTTGCAGCAAGTCAAGGACAAGAATTTGTTTTGCCAGGAAACATTTAGAAAGTCCTGCATAAAACTGATTTGCTCCAGAGTAAGAAATGGTGGAAGGAACTGGTCTCTGCATACGTTCAACAGAGATGACTGGTTTTGTTCATACAGAAGAGCAGGGAGGAGAAGACCATGAGGTTTTAGATCCCAGTGACAACAAGTTAAAATGCATTTTGCCATTGTGTTTCTGAAAGAAAGGCCTTGTGGTATCGTCACAGCCATGTATGAGTACCTCCTGTGGCAGCAAACAGAGAGCATTGTGTCAGACAGCAGGCTGCTAATAGAAGCATGTTTTATGCTATGCATTCTCTAACTGTGATGGCTTATTTTAATGAGTCATTTTGGTACTTCTAATAGATGGCAACGTGTCTGCAGTCCTTTCAGTGCTAGCTACAGTCATATCACAGTAAGGAAAGGTAGAAATTGGCTTTTTATTTTTCCTCTTTTGAGACTAATATGTTTAGGAGTGTCAGTTCTCTTCTACCCAAGTCAAACGTAACAATGCCTGCTCATAATCACTCTAACAGACCACCTTTTAAAAGGTCAGGGGAGAAGCACATCTGAAACAGATATGGCAACTCCCCCTCCAAATCCTGCTTCCTGTTTTTCCTTTTATAGGTGGAAAAGAACGGAATACGAAAATACAAGCCACACAAACAAGGTCAGATGAACAGCCAATGCTGCCGAGAGTCAGAAGCTTTAGTTAAAGTAGGTTTCAACTTCAAGAACAGAGACAAAAAAAATATTAAGTGAAACAGCTATGCTTTTAAATGCACAGTGAGAACCACAGCTTCAGTCATCTTCAGAATTTCTGAGCTATGCTGGGAGAGAAAATCAAATCTAGCCTGGGTTTCCAGCTCAGCATCAGAAGAGGGCTTAATGCTTTGATTTTAAACTTCGTAGACTTCTGCCTTCCCAAGCCCCGACTGGCTGAACTGAGTCCATAAGAAAAAAAAAAAAGGTTTAAACAAAAGGCAGTATACTTGGTGCTCTAATGCCTGTAACAAAGAAAAGGTTTACCAGTTATGTCACATCCTTCAACTTTTTCCAGTTGCCACCCAGTTCCTAAAAAGGAAATTCAGAGATTCCTCAGTACTGATATGCTTTATTCAGTTTTGCTTCCTATGCATTTCCTCCCCCTCCACAGTTTTGCAAATCTATACTAAAAAAAGGTTGTTTATTGGGATTTTACTTTTTATGCAGCCAGCAACAACACTGAGCAGTTTAGTCTGAGTACACTGACAAAAGATAAAATAAAAGCCTAAAAAATTGACCATGCCTATTCAGTTCAACCTCAGTTGGAATACAACATATTTGTTGATTACTTTATAAACTCTCAATACTAGTAGTACCCTCCTGGCAAGCCTGTTTTTTACTCAAGCTCAGATAAATGGAGCTCCAAGGCAACAGCATCTTCCATTCAAATTCAATGTTTACTGGTTGTAATTTCATCCTCTAAATCAGAGACTTCAAGAGTTAATAAAATATATAATTAAAGAAGAGTAAAAACTGCTGCTCTAGTTGAAAGCTACAAGGTCTCACTTGGCTGGAGATATCTGGAAGCAGACACAGTACCTATGGCAACCAGGGTAAAAGTAGAAGCTTGTTGCAATTACTATAACAGACTTCAAACCTTTTCTGTAAGCAAGGAAGAATGTCTCTTATTGTTAAAATCTTCCTTTCAAAGAAGCCCATGACACCCTGCTGACAGGCTGAACCAAGTATAACTTAATCTTCATGAATCAGAAGAAACACTGTAGCTGTTTCCTAAGTGGGAAAACAACTGTGTTGGAAAGAAGAGGGAAGCTAGTGGGGTACATTACATGGAAAGGTTATTTGTTGCTTTCTCTTAAGTCTTAGCAGAAACATGTCAGCCTGATGTCTATGACACATGCAATGCTAATCACCTTGCCTCAGTGTACACAGGCTAGTGTAAACATAATTTCTTTGCTACAGGCTATTTCTTTGCTAAAAATGAGGGTGTGTTTTGACCACAACAAAAAATATTTTTAAAAAAATTAATGCATGTTCTAACAGCACAGATGAAGCATTGCAGCTTCACTACCAGCTAAAGTCAGATCACCAGTGGCTGGAGCAGGCAGCTCATCTCCTTCAGCCCCTTCATGGTAAAATACAAGGCTCACTTTAAAAACCTGAGTATAGATAAAAGTGGTAAGTTAAAGAGTAAAGCAATACTTATGCTAATAAAGAACACACTTAAATTCGTATGCCATCCTTCTCCTTGAAAGATTCTGGACTACTGGACACAGACTGTTGTTTAAAGCAGCTATGCAAAACTACTGTTGATGTACATACCTGTGGGCCAAGATAAAGGTACACATGGATGTAGAAAGCAATTACGGTATTCTGCATACTTTAGATTTGGCAGGAGTTACAGAACTTAATTCTCTTCTTTTTCACCTTGTTTCTCTTCTGCAGTACAATTTAGTTCTCTTTTTTAATTCACTTTAAAAGGCTAGCTGTCATACCATCACAACCACAGTGTACTTCTGTATGTCAGATCAATCATAAAGACTGTAACTGACCCCTTATACATCAGCCATCAGAAAGAAATGACAGAATATACACAAGTTTCTTCAAGAGGCAGAAACCCTAGTAAGAACACCTTTTATTTGGCTTATTTGGGTCGGTAAATCCCCAGTTCACTTGCAGCAAGCGTTGCAAGCAAGTCCTCAGTTCAAAGATGCCCCCACCTTTTTTTTTTCTCAAATAAGAGTGTACATTCAGAAGTCTCGAGTAAACAGCTTTGTGGGCAAGGGGGAAGCATCCAGAGCACCAAAAGTCAGGTCATCACATCTCATCCAGAGCCTCAACTATGACTACATTTTTTTCCAAGGCTGGAAAAGAGATGACAGCCTTTCTGTTGCGCTCTATGCCCACAGCTTACAGCAGCTTTGAGAAAGCCGAGTAGTGCAGCAGATGGCAGACTCTGAGCAGCTGCTCTGCAGCACTTGGGGCAGAGAGAAGCAAGCTCCATGTAATCTGGTGGAGAGTGGTACAAAGCCTCACTAGGACTTGCCAAGCACCCACCGTTTACGCAAAGCCTTCTGAATTTTTGTTTACTTTTACCGGAAGGAAGATAATTCACATGCCCCTGCCCCAGACACAGGAAATCTGTTTGCATAAAGAGAAGCACATACTAACGGTACAGGCCAGGCTGTTGATCACTTGACATCTTTCAAATTAAAAAAAAAAAACAAAACACCACTAAATGACATGATGTTCTTTCTAGCCATCATTATGAAAGTGGTGGTGAGAAGGCAGCAGTGGTATCACAGAGCTCTGCTGGGCCACACCTACACATCTGCACCCACGCTGGGGAACAAAGAGGCGCTCCACCCGCCGGACAGCACCTCTAGCATGTCCCGGAGGGAAGGTGTCTGGGTGCATCTATTTGCTATCCAGGCTCTGGAACACCAGAGGATCACATATGGCACAGCTCTGCTGGTAAAGCTGGCAAAGTAAAGCTTTCCTGGACTCAGTGTATGTTTCTAGCATGTTACAGCTCTATCAGCAAAGTGGGTTTAGTGCAGACTTGCAAATGCTAGCAGTTCTCTAGTAAGTGAAAGATCCTCGCACGCTGCCAAAATAACAGCAGGTCACAAGTTTCCTCATAGACAAAAGCTGCTTGTATTCAGTATTTTCTCCCGTTTGCTACTTTTATCCTCCCCCCCCATTTCTTCTCTTAGAATCAACTACAGAATGTTTCCACTCAAGTAGCTCTAAGCATTAGTGTTTATTAAAGCAGCACCCAGAGTTCCCAGGGTTATGGTGACCAGAAAACCACAAATACATATCCATGGAGGAGAGAACATCTGCCACCCTACAATGCATAGGAAGTTATTTCTTGTATTAATGACTCGAGGTCTTTACAGTAGACGAACAACATGGAATCAAACAAAAAATATGAACAATGTCACACGAAGAAATTCAATCTTTTGTTTCCACGTTTACATGAAGTAGTTTTTTTCCAAATATTCTCCTGAAACTATCAGAAGCTGCAGCTTTAGAACCCAGAATCCATCTGTTTAGGCCCTTCAGTCATCACTGAGCAGTTTTTACAGCAAATGTGCAATGGAGAATCACTTGCTACTTCCAGTTCATTCTTAGCAGGAAGAAAAAACACAACAGAACAGGAGAGTTCTGTTTCACAAAAACACCCACTTTTCAATTAAGCCCTAAACGTGCCGTTTCAAAACTGAATATTTCTTATCTTGGTGCCCAATTCAAACAGTAACAGAAAGGGTGTTGCACACAGCTAATGAAAGCAAAACATAGACATTGTCTTCCCCTAGAACTTGTATTTTCTAAGCAGAACCAAAGAAACCAACTTAAATGCCAGCAAGCCAGCTCTAAAAATTTCCTCATCATTACAGATTTATTTTTTTTTTTTTTTAGCATTTCAAGTTTTTTCTTTCTTGTAGTGCAGGCACATATATATACACCTTCTTTTTAAAGGCAAAGTGATCCTCTCTCAAAATTACTGTTGAGAGCATCTTGCAACAGAGAAAGCTCCTTGGGAGTTTTAAATTAAGAACTGTATTCTGAAAAGCAATTTACTGATCACAAAGCTGACAGTTTTTCAAGCCTCTATATTTCGTTGGAGACAGGTCAGAATGGCAAAAAACTTTCCTATCCAGAGGCACACAGTGTGAGCTGCCCATCATTTCTCTCAAGCTGTGTGTCATCCCACCATCAACTTCAGAAGCAGCAGTGGACAAACCACACTCAACAGAAAACAAGCTAGTTCCGATCACCACCCAAAACTCCCAGAGCCAGTTAACTATTTGCTAAATTAACTAGTAAACAGCAGAAGTGCCACATTCTGCTTGTGTATTAACTTCAACTTGTGCTTCCAACTCTAATTAATCATAAACCAATGAGAGCATTTGCATTCCTGAAAAAGTCAGCTCCTTCTGCTAATCCCATACTTGCTTTCGCTACCAAGCACAACTGGTCTCATAAAACCAGAAAGTTTGTTTGCAGGCCATCACACAAGAAATTCACTTTCTTGTCTAGCAATAAGAAGTGTTGATGCATTACAATAACATACAATAAATACTAGAAGCTAGGAAAAAGGAAGTGAGTTCTAAATGGTTTATTAAAAGCATAAGTCACAGTAGACAGGGTATTAGTAGTTTTCACAAAGGAAGGGGCTAAAGGGAATTTTAAGAAAAGATTGGGTAAACCAGAGCCAAGGTAAGATTCCCTCCTCCATGCTTATATCACATAAAGCCATCAAAATATCAAAACTGCTGAATTAACTATTCTAAAAGAAGAGAAATGCTGAAAATAAAGATGTCAGGGCCACACCTTGAGTGTAAGCATTACAGTGTGAAACAAAGACACAAAACAGGATGCTGAGGCAACCAAAAGATGAAACACAGTGATTCGCTTGGGAAGGGGCAGAACAGGAAGCCAAAACCTCACAACTGTTATTGTAGTAAAGTCTCCTCAAACAGGAAGGTTGCTGGAATTTCACATTGTTCTTTGGCTATGTCACAGGATGGTCATAAAAGTTTCAGCGCATATCAAGGGAAAGAAGAAATTTCTGTGTCTTGGGGGCCGATTTCATCTCATGTTCTGTTCCAGTACCTGCTAGTAAAATGTCATGTTAGTTTCTAAAGCTTTGGAAGTAACCAGTAGGGAGAGTCTCCAGTCACACTGCCCCATTTCCACAGA
>NW_008607280.1:0-3424 GCF_000691845.1 Merops nubicus | reverse complement strand
TTCCCAAATGTGTGTTAATTAAAATTCTGCAAAATACAGTTACTTAAGCCTTCCCCAGTTCTGCAGAATTTATGTATTTAGTTCCATACAAGGCAAGCAGCTTCATTGATTTAAATGAATTAATTAAAAGTAGAAACATCTGCAAAGCTTCATTGGATTAGCTATTTAAGTGCAAGCCCTGCCAGGAAGCAAAAGTGGTTGGCTGTCTTAGCTGGAGCTTGGCTATGCTAGCTGCATTTGCAGAAGATTGTTAAAATAACTCATTTTAAATTAGTAAAGGCATTCAAGGGGGTTAGTCTGAGATGTCCAACTGCTTCCATGTAAGAGATGCATGCAGCCTTAGAGAAGCAGTACCATTCAGAAACTCCTTGTTGGACCTACCCAACGTTATTCCATATCCCATTCTATTCTCAACAGCAATCCTGATGGGTGGTGGAGGAAAAATGTTTCTCCTTGCAAGGTCACAAAGGTTTATGCCTTCAAGCAACTGGAAGGGCTCACTAAACATCACCATATGCTGTCTCATGAGCCAAGGATATTGCTGGACCTTTATTGGCTTGGGCCCCTCAAGGCACGACCCACACATATGTGTGGGTGTGAATGAAGTATCTGACAATGCAGAAATAAGCAGAACTGTAGAACTGTGTGCCAAACTCAATTCCCAATAACACTTTGATCTACAGAGAAATCCTTCATCATCATGTAAAACACACGCTGTGACACCAGAGTGTTAGCAGAGACTCGGATGGAGGAAACACAACACAAGCGCCAATGCCAGAATCAGCAAGGTGCATCAGATAACATCTGCATAGTGCCAGCCTGGTGGTATTGACACTGTCATATTGGAACATGCCTATTTTCCCCTGGCCTAACGTCTGTGTGTTGGGGATGCTACTGTGACAGCCTGCAGCAGCAGATGACTGGATCTAAGCTACAGTG
The DNA here is from genome assembly GCF_000691845.1 of Merops nubicus. Classification (NCBI taxonomy): domain Eukaryota; kingdom Metazoa; phylum Chordata; class Aves; order Coraciiformes; family Meropidae; genus Merops; species Merops nubicus. Next base: position 2,485 of record NW_008607280.1, on the reverse strand, counting down.
ACCTCTCATGAACTCACCTCCTACTCTGACATCACTTCTGCATCTTCAACAACTTTTACGCTAACATTTAAATGTCTCCTAAGCATTTCTGCTATTTCTTTACATTGCCTTATATAATTTATCGAGGATTTGAGGGATTCAGATCAATTAAAACTAAGCTTCAAAACTGCATTTTAAATTCAGCTACAGCAGTGAGCATGGAACAGAAAGCGTGATGTTTGGCAACTTCTCACACAATCAGGGACAGCAGTTTGGGTCCATGGATTATAAGAAGGCACCTGCACTTTCAAAATACTAGATTCCTGTCTCAGCCTTGGGCTCTACCAGTCTTTTCCTCCACATACAAGAACCTATCCTACCCAACAGGAAACTGCAGCCTTTCTGTCATTGCAAAATGACGTTTCTCTTTGTCCTGTGAGTCCAAAGCTGAGCTGCAGGTCTGCTGGGATCCCTACATTTGACACTTTGAGTATGTTATACTACCAAGCATATACCTTCACACAGGGTTGCTTCACTGTTTTGCCTGCAGGCAGACACGAGATTTCATAAAAAAACTTTACTTATGTACTTCTGTTTTCATAGTTTTTGAAAATAAAGATAAATAAGTAGATTGCTATACTTTTACTCTGTGTTGCTTTCTTTAGCTATCTTTCCTTTCCTTTATTCTTTTTTTTTTTTTTTTTTTTTTTTTTTTTTTTGCAGGTCAGGACTTCAGAAGCTCCACAAAGAAGGCTGTCTAATCAGAACTGGCTGCAGGGCAGGTATGTGAAAAATGCAGCTTCTGACAGGGCAGGCTCCTTCTGTGTAAACACCAGAAGTGACAGGTGAGATGAAAGCACTGCAAAAGCAGTGCTCTTTTTCTGCTTCCACTTGTTAATATGCCCACGAAAGAAAAACAGAACCTTAGCAGAAATGCAACTCAGAAATACTGTTTTAAAAATCACTACAGCTGGAAGAACCTATCCCATATCTCTACAGCTTCACACTTTCATCTCTAAAACAATTTTAGAAAACCTCAGCCTGGCTCACATGGCAGATGCTTTGCCACATGATAAGTATTTGTTCAAGACCGACATTACTCTGTTCCTTAAAGAGCTCATTCAGAGCCTTCAAAGATTCCATACACGTGATTAATTTGCAATCTCATTTAGGAATGCAGCAGTTGCGTTTTGTTCAAGAACAATTTAGTCAAAGCACAACTAAGTAAAGCAATGACAATCTGGGTGTTTCTCTACTACAGTCTAAAAACCTAATTTTTTGTATGCAGTTCTCATTTTCAGATGAGACACACCTTACATCCAGAAGCGTCTCTGTGACAAAGCACAGAAGTAACTTGAATTTTTTAAAGGCAACTTAAGTACCTAAAAGTCACCTATAAGCTTTCATCACAACAAAATCTATTCAGCAATCTTAAACTCACCATGGTAGCTAAAGACACAAGTAATTCAAATCATGTTTTCTATATCTATCAAATTCCTCTAGTAACCTGGTGACATTTAGCATGAAACTAATCATAACCAGTCTCCTTTATCCCCCTGCCTTCACTAGTTAAACCCAGCACCACAGTACAAAGTCAGCTCCCTGCTTAGATTCTTTTAGACCATCCACATGCCCTGTTCTTAACTCTTAACAAACATGTTAATGAAGCAAGTCATGGCAGAAACTTTGTAAAACCTAGAATGCACAGGCTTTACTGTTAAGTGCTTCGGGAAGTAGACAGGAGAAGAGCATCAGGAGAGAAAAGGTCAGAATAAGACAACTTGTTCTTGATGAAGTGCTGACTTGCCGAAAGGAGTAAGTCACATCCAAATTCTCAGCAGAGCTAAAGAGGAAGTCTAGACTGATAAGGATGAAGGTGGTATGATGTCTCTCCTGAACTGAGGGGGTGACAGAAACATCACTGAAAGAAGTACTATGGTTTCCAGTGGTGTTGTGACTACACTCTTGAAGTTTTGAGAAAACATCATGTTGAGAAACCCATGCAAGCACATCCTACTCACCAGGACAACTCAAGAAGGCTGGGAAGAGTAGCAAAAGAGCTGCTCCTTTTCTAGCTGGCTTGCTGCTTACTCCTGACAGCCCTGCAAGGGAGGTTACAGCTCACCCACTCCCTCCCTCCCCAGACTTTCAAGCAGATCCACGCAGGTGCCCTTAGGGACTTGAATTCAAACTATTGGCACTTCACCACAAGAATCACCCTATCGCGCTGATTGCAAGATTGTAATTTAATCTCTCACGCACTGAGAGTGGGAGAGAAATATTTTTGAGAGCACGTAAACATTACTATGAAGGCACAGCTCTCAAGCAGGAGGCCTGTGACAGAATGACACTACTAAGAGACCAGCTTTCGGGAGAATATCCACAAAAACAAATTAAGAACCGGGAAATAAGAAAATAAAAAAAAAGCTAAACGTCCCTGGGAGACGCTAAGCGGAGCTCCCGAAGCGCAGCCCGCGGCAGCAGCGGGCACCGTGCGGGCCCTTGC
>NW_008607279.1:3218-5257 GCF_000691845.1 Merops nubicus | reverse complement strand
ACCCCTATGATCCTATGATTCTATGATCACGTGTCAGGGTGTCAGCATGGGCTTAGAGAAAGACCCTGCCTCACTACCGAATGCTGAGCAATTAAACTTCAGCAGATTCAGCAGAGGTCAGGCCAAAAAATGCCTTGACTGGCACATCACATGCTTGCTTAAAAGTTAGGGAAATACAAGTAAAACCTTTTGTGCAACAGATAAGTCAGATTAAGTAAGTAAGGGACATGGATGAAATTGCATAACCACTATTTAGTGTATCATCTCTTCTGTTTAATAAGCAAAGGGAGAATACTAATAAATATTGTTCCAGGTGGGTAAGAAAATCATGTAAATGTGTATAGACAACTTGCTCCAAGTGTATAAGATGCTGCTACTTAATCATGAATAGCAATGAATGCTAAGCATGAATAAAAGCTTTTTTAAACTCAGATGTGGAAAACTAAACTCCACTGCAAAGAATTCCCACATTCCCTTCTTTAAAGCTACTCTTCTTTGTGCTAGAACAAGATGCTCAGAGTTTTTTCTTATGGAATAGGCTGTGATGGATCCAGTGTTTGAACAGTTTTTCACTCTTTATCCAGGCAACAATGTTTAAAAGATATCAAATAAGTAAAACACATAGGACAGAAGTCTCTCTTAGTCTTCTCTACACTGAGATACAACCTAATCTAATATTCAGTATGATAGCCACGTGTAGCATATACATATATACTGGATTTGCTTTGCGTTTCTATAAAATGTGAAGTTACTTCCTTTTGGGTTTAACAAATTATTGGTACATGTATGTATAAAGTATGAGAGAAAAGACTATCTAAATGGGAAAAATCTAACTAAGGTAACAAGTAATGGATGTGTAAGTTTTTTTAAGCTCTTTCTGTACATGTGGCAACATCTTAAAGTTAAATATCAATGATAACTATAAATGTCAAATTATTTTAAGATACGAGCCTTGAGTAGATGAAAGGTTACAAAACCATTTACAAAGGTCACAAAAGTAGATGTCAGGTTACAAACCTGACAATTCATGTTTAGTTTGTGCATGTCACGGCTCTTTGTATAGTCAGCACTATTACTCCTCTTCTTCAGCAATTTTTCCCTCTTGGAAACATTGCTGAAGCAGCAGCTTCAAGTCAGCTTCTGGGCTCCTGACTTTCTTAAGATATTTTATAGAAATTATTTTTTTAATCACTAGACCTATAAGTGTGAAGGATCAGGTTTCCATTTATTTAATAGACAACTAACTCCTACTCCATGCATTGATACTCTTTTAAAGAAAAAAAAAAAAATCAAAACATACACTTTTTACTTCTGATGAGGCATAATAAATTCTGAAATAGTGGTTTCATTATTTCAGTTTCATTCCTAGTAAATAGTTTACAAACGACTGCTGTTGCTGGTAAAGCTCTGCTCAGTCTGAGATATCACATCATGGGGAACTGCAGCAAAATTTCTCTCTGCTCAGCTTGACAGATACTAAAGTACTTTTGGGACAGTTCTGAGAGGAATAAAACTGCTTTTTAAGAGCTATGCTCAGAATGCATAGTTATAAAGCAATTTTCTATTTAATGCAAAAAGTAGAAAGAAGACTCAATATTGAAATACATGGGTCTGTATGAGCTCTTCAGTAGTCTGTGAAGATTATGCTACAGCAGTCGAGTACTTCTTCATTAACTGATGAGCTGAAACCTTTGGGAAAAAAACATCTTTAGCTATACTGAAAATTATAAACTTCAAAGGTCTTAGACCTCCAGTTCCTGTCAAATTCCAGTTCTTAACCATTTCTAGCAGAACCTTATTTCTACCAGAACCAGAAATTCATTTTCAACATTTTACTTTTAAAGAGAAAATATAAAAGTTCAAACAAACAATAACACCCTAACCACTACCTAAAACCACCAGCAACATCCTTCCACTCATTTCTTCTAGTAGTAACTTTTTGAGTCCTTGGAGTTATTTTCTTCCAAAGATCCTTTATCCCTTGGGGTACTGCTGTGCAGGCAGATGAGTAATTAAAGACAAGGGGAGATCAAATGGAC
>NW_008607279.1:0-3187 GCF_000691845.1 Merops nubicus | reverse complement strand
ACTCTTTCCATTTAGAGGTGCTTTAACTGCTTCAGATGGCCTTGTCTATACTGAAGAATTATTACAAGAAAATGCTATGGCTATCAAAGCTATTTCATCTTCAGTATCATCAGTATTGCTTTGAATTTTAGACTAGATTGCTCTGTAATAGCAGCATTTTCAAGTGTATGTGTTCATATCCTATGTTAGCATCTATGTTTGTTAGGGTAGATTCTATTTGTTTATTGCAAAATGTCCTTTAACAGAAACAACAAATCTCCGTCACTCCAAATCTTATGGACAACCTTATTCAGTCTTCTGTGCTTTTAAGAAATAACTCTACATTTATTCTAAACAGGTGAAATAAGCTGTTTAACAATACTGATATTTAAATTGACCTTTACAGAGAGACAACACTCATTTACTTTCTCATTGACAAAGGGAAGTGTTATCTATCCTTTCTTTTACAGGTTCTATACAACAGACTCAGCAACATATTTGGACTTGGTTCATACTGTAAGATAAATTATATTTTAAATTAAAGCCAGGATTTTCCAGGTTCTTTTTAATCTAAACAGATCTCTTTTTTTTCTTCTAGATGTTCCACACATCTTCAGAGCACAATGTATAGGACAATTTTTGTAAAGGATTTATTTTTTTTTTACACAAGGGATGTGTGAAAGTGTGGTCTCTGGCTTTTAACTTAATATTTACAATACTAATTCCTCATTGCCTAAGGTTCTAATCACAAAATTCTCACTGCATTCAGTGGGCATTTCTCAGCTAGTGTATGTCCTCCATGTACATAAGGGCTTTCAGGCACAAGCCTTTTTCAGTGAGCTTTAAGCAGTAAGGCATAAAAAACCCCACCAAACAGTAAAGCAATATAAAAGAAGTACACAGCTTGAAGGAGAAACTGCTCTGTACCTTGAAAGAAAAAGAAACCTATTGGTCTACCAAGCTTAGCTCAGGGCAGCAAAAAGGAAAGGAAGAATCACTTTGCTTAACTGCTTAAATAAATAATTACACAGCTCTCATCCTAATTAAGACGACTCAAAGACAACATTTTGATCCCTGCTATTGGACTCTCATTACTCTGAGACACTTTTCCGAAGAAAACTGGATGAGATGACATTAGAACTGGTCAAATACACTGAATATAAATCTGTTATAATTTTAGTACAACTCATGGAGCAGTTACAGATCACTAAGCATAAGTGGTGTTTCAGGTTTTCTGTTTTTTTCTCCTCTCTTTTCTTCACTGTCTACTAGTATAATGGGCCCTTTTGCCCTTTATCTTATATTGTTGTGTTATTTGCATTTTCTACTTCACGCAGAGAGAGCTGCCTAATTAGGAAGACCAAAGTGAGCTTCCAGAGTATTGTTGTTTAATACTGTTGGTTTATCTGTTAATTAATGTGCTACTCTTTCCAATCTAATTAGATTTTTTTTTACTGCAAAGATAAGTCACTGGAATCATTACAAAGAAACATAGAAGGAGGAGGTTGATGGGAGGCTCAAAGATATTGATTGTTAGAATTTGTTATGTGTGATGTACATAGATTTGTTACTGTCTCCTCCTCTTTCACTCATGCCCACAACCTTGTCAAGCTTTTGTCAAGAAGGATGCAGTTCATTTCCCAGAAATAATTCTTATTCTTGCCAGTAAGCTTCTTCTCTTATCTATCTCGGATTCTGCCATGCCTCATCTTTTTATTTTCCTGCTTCTTCCTCAACTATAATACCAAGGCTATCTCTTTTTACATGTTTGCACTTTACAGTTAGGTGCCTTAAGGTTCATTCCTGATTTTTGTGAAGTCATGTAAGCATGACACTTCACAGGTACACTTCAAAAGCACCAGAATGCACATACTCACAAGAATTGTAGTAATATTCTTATATTTAATATACAATACAAATACAAATGCAAATCAAGCTCCTCTTCTTCAGGATTTAGCATTCATTATGGTTGCCCTTTTCCCAGGTGCCTCCTGAGGCACAGGCCAGCTGAGATGCTGCTGTTGCTGGGAAGTAAGTTAAGATCCAAATGATTGGTACTGCTCACACCTTTCAGGACTTTCTTGGCAGGAATTTTCTCTGGAAACAAGTGCTATTACCCTGAAAATTACTGAAAATTAAATTATTACTCTGATGCACAATAGCAGAATTTGTACTCTACTTATTAGAAGAAGAAAAGGACACATTTGATCAGATACTTTCCTTCATACATTTAAATATTAAAAATAAAATTCTCCTTTTAAACTGAAATAAACCTATTTGTACTTTTTTTGAATAGTGAAAACAAACTTAATTAGCCTTCAATTTTTCTTGCAAGCTATTGTATATCACAAATAGCAATCTTGGACCTTTCTAAAATTCTTATGTAGGATATAGAATAATATCTATGGGTTCTTTCTGATATCAAAAGCTACAAAATGCCTGAAACTAAGGGGAATCTTACTTTTGTCATTAAAACTCACAAAAATATTTTAAATAGGATGAGCACAAAAAATAAAGCTGATCAACAAAATGCAGTCCATTTGGAAGAGCAGTTTATACAATTTAAAATAAGTCTTTGTCATCATTAAAGCTTTTCATATGTCAAATTATACATTGCATAGATCATGATTAGATGGCAAATGGTGCATCAGTGCATCTTGACTTACTGGAAACTAAATTAATGTACAGTCTTCTCTGTCACTCACAGGTGGCTTTTATTCTACCTTGAACAGATTCCATTTCATGCAGAAAAAATGTTTTTTCTTTCCGTTTTGGCACCTTGGATTCTTAGATTATAATAATACTGAAGAAGCTAGAACATGACCTGAAATATAATTTTTTGGATTGCAATGAGTCTTTGTTACCAGTAGTATGGAAAATACAAATCCTTGTCAAGAGTAATCATATATCATTTTAATAATTTTTATAGAGTTAACTAATGAATTATGTCAAATGTCTGATAGTCTGAGAGAAAAAAAAAACAACACAGCAGGCAACTGACACCACAGTCTTGTTGCATTTTGGGTAGGTTATGCTGATGAAATACGCTGAGAAATTCTGCTTTACTTTTTATAAGAGTTATTTTTGCTCATTCCTGCCCACTAAGAGGGCTGTGGACTTTTTAATGACAGACTTAGTTTTGCAGTAAAATTTCTTATAAAAACCTTAAAAAGTTTAAGGCAAATACAAAAAAAATATATAACCCCAG
>NW_008607278.1:2633-6557 GCF_000691845.1 Merops nubicus | reverse complement strand
CGGCCCCGCGTTCCGCTGCCGAGCTTGGACGTTCACCCCTTTTAGCGGGGTCTGGCTGGCGCAGATCTGTCCCCTGCCGTCCCGGGGACCTGGCACAGCCCCGCGTGGCATGGCCCCACCTGGCACAGCCTGGCTCAGCCCTGCCTGGCTCCGCTTGGGGTCCTGGCGCAGCTCTGCCAAACCCGACCTGGCCTCGAGGTTCCCCCTGGCACCTGCCCCTCGCTCTCCTGCCTGACCCTGACCCCCCTTGTGTGGCCTTGTCCATCCCTGACACCCCTGCGTTGCCCCTCTGCCTGGCCCATCCCTGTACCTAGCACAAGCCTGGCTCCATGACCCTGCCTGCCCTTGGACCAGTCTGTCTCTCCTGGGGACGCTGAAGGAGTGACCAACCCCAAGCATCTCCCAACACTTGGCTCCAGCTCCTCTGGGGAGACGTCCCTGTGGCAGAGGGACACGAAGATGGATGACAGGAGCAAGCCCCAGGAGCAAAGAGATGGCGAGAAGAGTGCGGAGAGGGCTGACTTGTTTACGGTCATCTCATCTCAGGTGCAGTCAGGACCCAGGAGGGAGGCAGCCCCTAGCACTGGATCATGTCAGGCAGCAGGAGCTGCCAGGGGCAGGAGGAAGCTGAGGGACCTGGGAAGCATCAGGGTGCCACACCAGGGCTGAGAGGCTGGGGACAGGAGGAGTCGGTGTCCATAGGGTGCCATCCCAGTTTTCTGCCTCCCTGAGCAGGCTTAGGAATGGTTTCCCAGGGCTCAGCCCAGGGCCCTGGCTCTCTGCTTCCTCTTGCACCATCCATGAGTCACAGCAGAGTTTGGGGATGAAGCTCTCAGCCCTGCAGCATCAGGGCCCTGGATCCTGCCTCTAGGACAGCTGCCCTTGGGGGTTCTGATCCAATTCTGCACCCACCTCTGCTGACCACCCAGCTAGTCCACTGGGTTACCCCAAGGGAAACGGGGTGTCTTGCCAGTGATGGGCAGAGCAGAGCATCCTTGCTGCCTGTGAGCTTACTCTTTCCTCCAGCAGTGATTTTGGCTCTGTTCCCCTTCCTGGGAAGGTATCACCACCCATCTGCTACCCATCTCTAGCCCTGGGCTTGCCCATCACTGCTCCCCTTGCCCCCCGTCACAGCAATTTCTCCCCTTCATCCAGGCACGCTTGTACCCAACCAGGTTTGGTGGCTAATGACTCAGGTTTTATCTCTGGCTTGGCACATTTCCACTCTTCCTCCTGTGTGCAGGAGGTGAGAGACTCCCATGACCTTCAGATGTTTCCCACCTGTTCCTTCCCTGCCCTCCCACACAGCGAATGATCTCCCAGTCTGCACCCTTGGTGTGGTGACCAGGATGGAGCTGTCCTGGCTGCAGCATGGGGACATGAGGACCTTCCCTGAGCTGGGATCTGCATATGGGCTGCTGCATGGTATCAAGTCCCCGGCACCTTTTGCTTTCATCCACCAGACTCCGTCCTATGGGAACCAGCTGCCCTATGGGAACCCCATTGCCCAGAATCTAGAGGGAAGTCAGCAACAGGCGGCTCCTGGGGAGGGGAGGTCCCTGCCAAGGCCAGGGACGGGCTGACACCATGCCCAGGGCCCCAGTCTCTGCAGGCAGGGCTCCGTGGCAGCTCGCTGCAGCACGCAGCTCATCTGCCGGCGTGTTGAAAGTGCCTGTTGTCCCCCTGCCCTGAGCGCCCAGCCTCCACGCAAAGACAGTGTGGGGCAGGTGAGAAGCCTTTATCTGATTTCCTAAGGGTAGAAAAATCCCTTTGATTTTGCCCTGAAGAGGGGAGCGGGAGGAGGGGGAGCCCCATCCCGGTGAGCAGGTGCAGCTGGCGCACAGCAACTCGCCTTATCATGTCCCAGCTCTGTGCAGAGCTGGAGGAGGCCAGGGAGGGGAGGGGGTATGATGCCCCCATCACTTATATGGGAGCCAGCCCCATCACCTGGGTCCTGTGGTGAAACCCTTTGAGAGGGGCTGGTGAGGCAGAATGGGCAAATGGGGGCTCCTTGCCTGTTGTGGTGCGCCTCCTGGAGACAGAGGTTTCTATTACCTCTTTGTCCCCAAACATAGGCACACATCCAGAATTTTCCACCTTTCCCAGGTCATGGTTGACTTAGCCACCACAAGACCAATCCCCTAACACCCACTGGACCCCTGACCTGTAGGTAACCCATCCGTGTATCCTTACAGGACAATGCCTTTGTAAACCCACCTACCTATCTGTTAAAAACCTCTGAGCCTGAGGCCACATGCTCTTTCGCTTCTCCCCCTGGGGTGGGTGCTGTTTCAGTGCCTGCCTCAGCTGTTTTTGTTTGTTATTTTCATGTTATTAAAACCATTTATTTTGGAAGAAAACGATCGTTGCCCATCCCTCCTTTAATTGACACTGTCCTCCTCTTCGCTGAAGACCACCCTGGAGGTACTACTGGGGTCCTGCCGGGAGTCTTTTCTTCCTGGGCAAAACCAGTGGGTATAAAACCCTCGTATTTTTGAAAAGTAATACTTGCCCTGTGCCTGTACCAGGAGGCTGTGACCAAGGAGATGCCCACGGTTTACCTCTGCCTCCCAGCTTTTACCTCAATTGCATACACCCCCCCCCATTTGACAAGAGGGAAACCGAGGCACAGAGATGCTGAGATCTGCTTAAGCAATGGTGGGGTGATTGCCTGATCCTCCACTCAGGAATTTGCTCACCCCCACCTCCGTGACAAGACCCAAAGGGCCACATCCTTCAGGGAACAAGAGAACGGTGGTGACACAGAGAACGGCTCTGGGTAGTGGGAATGCCACCACCACCCCAAGCTGCCTGCTCTGCTGCAGCTGATCCTTTGTCTCTGCCTTCCCTCGCCTCTCGCAGCTCGCTCCCCCCCCCAGCTTTTGTGTTATTACAAATTATAAAACAATTTTTTCCTGCCGTCCTGCATTCTTCTGCCTCCTGCAAGAATTTTAATGTATTTATTTTTGCTATCAGGGGAAAGCGCCGTGTTCCTCAGCCACCCCCAGGCAGCCCTGGCTCTGCTTGGCCACTGATGGAAATTAATGATGGGGGATGTGGGGGGAGAGCAGGCACCCCTGCACCCCTGCAGCAGAGAGGTGGGGGGACAGGTGTCCCCCCAGCCAGCAGCAGTTTCCCCAATGGCAAAGTCTAACTATGGAGGATGGAGAACTTAGCTGCAGTGGGGACTGGTCCCCAGGAGATGCTACTGGTTACGTACTAGGGAGGGGGTGGCTGTTGGGTGGCTGGACAGGGCCAAGGGGTGCTTTGAGGTGCAGCTGCAGGGTGCTGTGATGGGAAACCATGTCCACATATGCAGCATGGCTTTGGGCTTCCCCTGGGGAAGTGGAGCCCTCCCCCAGACACCAACCCACCCTGCCCTGTGTGACAGCATCCCCAGTGGTCCTTCTGGAACAAAGCACTCCCTGAGTGCCCCATCCTGCTCGGGGACACAGCCCCCACCTCTGCCCCTAAGCTGGTGACCCAGTGCTGGGCTGAGCTCCAGCTCCCACTCCCCAGCACACGGCCCCAAGGGCAAGGGTGGGGGTGCCCCACTTCCCCAAGCCCCCCTGCCCTCCAGCCGCAAGGTTAGGGGGCTCTGGCCGCTGGGAGGGAGCGGACGAGGGGAGGAAGGAACGGGCCCTTCCCGCTGAGGGGAAAGCGTGGCGATTTCCAAGCCAAACACCCCAGCGCTCAGCAGCCGCATACTTTCCCAGCGTCCCTCCCCTCCTTTATTCCCGAGGACACTGGCGATCAAACCCAGGTTGGCCTCATCCCCTGCTCCTGCAGTGAGGTCATAGAGCAGTGTTTGTGACATCCCGGCATCTCCATGGCAGCGCGCCGTGATGTCATAAGCCGAGGGTTGCGACCTCACGGCAGGAGGAGAATGATCTTATTAAAACAACATGGTCCCCATCGGCAGGC
>NW_008607278.1:0-2602 GCF_000691845.1 Merops nubicus | reverse complement strand
TAACTCCAGTGCAGTGTGACGGCTGCCAGAGGGGCTGGTGGCAGCCAAGGGGGTGCTGGGGACAGAACCCTCCCTGGGCTCGTGTCACCAGCGGGAGCTGGTAGTGACACAGGGCACGATCTGGTGCCCAAAGCAGAGGGTGGCCCCCAGGGCTGAGCTCCCCCACTGATGCAAACACACATGCCCCTTGGTGCTAGAGTGACGGTGAATTTGGGGACAGTCACGCTGGGGATCACTGCTCAGAGGTCCCCTAGGCTTGGCTGCAGCACCTCTCACCTCCAGGGCTGAGTGCCTGGGGCCTTATCAGGGCATGGAGCCTTTTCATGTCGGGCTGGCGGGCGGCAAGCAGAGCTGACGAGGACCTGTCCCCAGATCAGAGCCACACGGCGCTGACAGCGACTGTGGGACCCGTTCTTAAATTAGATGAGTCACCCGCCTCCCCCGAGCCAGCACTCCCAGCCCCTGCCCCATGTCCAGATACATTCTGGGACATCCCTGCCCTTCATGCTCCACGTGTTCAGCATGTCCCACACACACATGTGGGCACACACCATACAACCGAGAAGGGCTGTTTTGTGGCTAAGCATCACTTAATCACCAATAGGCAGGTGATGGATGGATGGGTTCATGGACGGACAGACAGATGGACAGACAGATGAATAGGACTAAGCTGGATGTATGGGCAGGTACATCTGGGATGGGTGGGAAGAATGATGCACATGTTTGTTGATGGATATATGGGTGAGTGCACAGGCAACTCAGTAGATGGATGGAGAGAGAGCTTTGAGATAGAAAGCTGCACGCAAGTGTGGATGGATGGATGGATGGATGGATGGATGGATGGAGGGATGGATGGTCCTAGCACTCCTTAGTTCACTCCTGTGGCTCTGGACATCATTGTTCTTTCCCAGCAGCCTGTTCCAGGCAGCAGTAGCAAAGGCCTAGTTGTCTAGGAAGAGAAGGGAAGAAAATCCACCTTTCAACCTGCACAACAATTCCAGGGCCTGATCCTGTGCCACTGCAGCAGAACAACTTTGCTACCAGCACAGGATTCACTCTCCACTGCCCAGAGGAGAAACTGAGGCCAGGGGGAACTGTCTTGCAGTGCGTTGAAGCTGAAACCATCCCTCTCCAGGTGGGTCTGGCTCTGTGGCCAGCCCTGCTCCCTCCAGCTCCTTGCACATTGGTCTGTTTGGCCATGGGAGGGACACACATTGCTTGGGCTGGGAGCAGTACTGCTGGTAGGGGGTGTCCTTGGGCCCCCGCGGGCTGTAAACATGATGTCATGCGGCAGCGTACACAGCCCGCTCTGTGCGCGGGTCCCCGAATGGGCTTCACAAGTTCTGCGTGGGAGGCACCGACCATGGCCCACAGCCAAGGGAGCTGGAGTCAGGAGATAAAATCAGGTTTGCTTTGGGCTGGAGCAAACAGCCTTTTGCAGGAGGAGTAAGGACAGGAAGAGTGGCTGGAGCAAGGGGACACCTTCCCGCCTCAGAGGGGATGGTGGGGAGCAGAGGTGGTGTGGGGTGCCCCAGTAAATCCTGGCGCTAGTTTTGCCGGTCTCAGGTCAGCTCCCTGGTGCCTACTTGACTTAGAATAACTCCGTAGGCACTTGAAGTCACTAATCAGCTGGGACCACTTGAGAACAGCCCCGGGCCGCCTCCCGTCTCCCGTGATAACGGCTGACAGCCCCAGGCTCGCTCGGGCATCCCATTCCCACATCCTCGGGGAAGGGCTCCGACCCACCGTGGCCCCATGGGGCATGGAGCCGGGGGAGCCCAGAGCAGAGCTTGCTGCTGGGTGCTGAGCCCCACATGGTGTGTGAGGGGACACCATTGTGATTGTTGATTTATCTCTTCTTTAAAAAGCTTTGTGCTGTCCTCAAGACCCTGTCCAGTTCGGAGGGGTCAGAGAGAGGGAAATGAGGTGATGGGGACCTTTGGGAGAGGGATAAAAGGGTCTCACTTGAAATCTCTGTGTAGGAGAAGAGCAGATGTCTCCAGGCTTGGCATTTGTTCCCATCCCTCTGGATCTTCCCATGTGTCCCCTGTGCAGCCCCACTGGCCCCAGCATGGCTCATGACTCAGGCAACGACACACAGCTGGCTTGAGGGGCCATCACCAGTTACTGTGGTAAGCCATGGGCTGTTTGCAGGCCTTGGGACACCAGGGCTCAGCCTTCTCACAGCCTGGGCTTTCCTGGGGGTGAGTCAGGGGATGCCCTCCGCTGGGACACCCCACTTCCCCCTTCCCCCCCCACCCCGGCTGTGGGAGAGCAAATGGAGCTTAGTGGATGCAGCCCTGGGAAAAGGGTGACATTGCACAAGTCACATAAAGAAGTCATCACTCCGTCCCAGCAGCCAGGACTCCCTGTTGAGGGCAGCACCCCATGAGCAGTGTGTGACAGATGTGTGGAGGGACAGAGCAGTGGGGGGTCCTATGGTGCCTGGCTCTGCACCCACAGGTCCCACCAGTTAGGTGAGGTCGGACCTGATGATGCAGCCGTGGGACAAGCGGAGCCGCAGTATCCCTGGGGCGGAAGAGCACACAGGGTGGGATCGGCCACCCCAGGCTCCCCATCCTCACGGACAAACGCGGCATTT
>NW_008607277.1:5963-9251 GCF_000691845.1 Merops nubicus | reverse complement strand
TAGATTCTGTCCCATTAACTACAACTAATGCTTCTCCCATGCTGCATTTGTTGCAAACTTGAGGGCTGACATCCCTTTCCCTGCCCCAAATGGGGGCTGTGCACAGGATGCCCCAGCTACGAGTGGGGACAACGGGCAGGTGGGCAACGTGCTGCTGCTGTAGGTTCAACCCAACCAACCTGGGGTCCCAACGCCACCCGAGCCCAGAATGACCCTCAGTATTTACTACCAGCCCCCAAAAACGTCCTCGAGGGGTGGCAGAGGAGGGTGCTGCAAGCTCTGGAGGCCTCAGACCTGTCCCACCAGAGCACTGTGCAGTGACTGTGTTTTGACTCTGGTGAGCAGGAGCCGCACAGACCTTATTGCTGTCCTCAGAAATCGTGGAATGGTTTGGGATGGAAGGAACCTGAAGAAGAATCTGCCATGGGCAGGGACATCTCCCACACGACCAGGTCCCATCCAACCTGGGCGTCGTGTTAAAGGGGTTTATAACTGGTGCAGAAGAGTGGAAGGTGCTCAGGGAGCCTCAGGCTCATGGTGCTGCCTAGAACAACTCCAGCCTAACAGAAATGCTCCAAAAAGCCCCAAGAGTCACCCCAGACCCATTTTTTTCCCTGCAGAGGAGCCCAGCTGAGGCTCGGATCTGATTCCTGAAAAGACAAAGTCAGCTGGAACAGACCCTGGACTTCCTTCAGCTTCCTAATTCCACTCAAAAGCCCCCAAGAATCAACTGAACCTCAAGTTGTAGATGCCTCATTTGACTATTTAAGGAGAGGATCCTCACCCTGAGCTTCCCTAGGAAGATTTGGTCCTGCAGAGGTGACCTGAATCATTCCCTCCTCCACCCCAGAGAGACATGGGATTGGAGGAGATGGACCAAGAAGGCCAGGAGAGAGCAAACACCTCCCTCACCTTCCTGTAGAAACCCTGTGAGGACACCCCACTGCTCAGGTTCTCAGACTCCTCTGTTTCAGTGGTTTGTAGATGCCTCATTTGACTATTTAAGGAGAGGATCCTCACCCTGAGCTTCCCTAGGAAGATTTGGTCCTGCAGAGGTGACCTGAATCATTCCCTCCTCCACCCCAGAGAGACATGGGATTGGAGGAGATGGACCAAGAAGGCCAGGAGAGAGCAAACACCTCCCTCAGGTCCTCAGACTCCTCTGTTTCAGTGGTTTCCACCATTCCACGTTGGTTTCATTGCCATGGCACCAGTTGTCCATAACGTGTGGTGGTGCCACCTCCTTGGAAACCCTTTTTTGGGGGGCTGAACATAGAGAATGATGAAGGGATGCTGTCGATGGAGCATCTTCCCACCATGCTGGACCCATGGGGATGGGTGGGGTGATGAACCTCCCACCTCTGCGGGGTTCAAACCCTGATCACAGACTCATGGGTGATGGTTCCTACCAACACCCCCAAGGCCTGGTGGCCATCGGAGGGTTTATGGGGCTCATGTTGTGATGGAAGCTGGGTTTTAATGAGGCAGAATTTGTGTTGTTAAGGTCAACATGGCCTCAGAGAAGCCACAAAGGCTCTTGGGCAGCTGGGGGGGTTGTCTGATGGGTGACCCACTGCTCGATACCCCCCGTGTCCTCTCCAGACGTGGCTCCAAGAAGCCACCTCCTGACAGCACAGCCATTAAGGCCGTGTGCAGGGGAGGCTGAAATTTCCAAGTGTTTTACACGTAAAATGACTTGGAATTTATTGAGAACTGCAGCTAGGAGGGGGAAAAACGCTGAGCAAGCACCTTGGGTGTCTGAGTGGAGCTGGGTCAGAAGCTCGCATCGATTCGCTCAGAGAGGAAGGGCTGAGGGCAAGGACCTGCCTGGGGAGGGGAGGAACCTGCAGATGGGTTTTTTTTTCCCCCCTTTTCACTCTTGAACCCTCTAAGAAGGAGCAAATTCTGCCCAGGAGGAACGAGCAGCATCAGCTTTACCCAGACCTGAGGCTTCAGGTGAACAGAGCAACAGCAATTTGAATTCACAGAAACATCGACCGGTTGGGTGGGAAGGGACCTGCTGAGAGTTCCTCACAAGTCCCCCCCCAGCTTTCTGGCAGGCCCCTGGCAGCCCCCAGCAGGTCTCCCCAGCTGGAGCCTTCTCCTCTCAGCTGCCCCAGCCCAACTCTCTCCTGCTGGGCTCCCAGCAGAGGGGTTCCCCCCTCGGGGCATTGCTGGGGCTCCTCTGGCCCCGCTCCAGCAGCTCCCTGGCTCTGCTGTGCTGAGGACTCCAGAGCTGCCCCAGCACTGCAGGGGGGTCTCCCAGAGCTGGCAGAGGGGCAGGATCCCCTCCCTGCCCCGTGCCCACGCTGCTGGGGGTGGTTTTGGGGACCTGGCACACGCTTACCCAAGAAGAGTGAGAGCCAAGTGCTTGGGAGCAGCTCTACAGAACCTGGGGTGCTCTGCTCCCCAAGTCTCTCATTCTTGGATGATCCAAACATACCCAAGAACCAAAATCCTCCCAGTGAATGCACAACCCAACAACGAACCCAATTCCCATCTCATCCCTACCCTTAAAATAATAATAATAAATATATCAATCATAGAATTTTTGGGGTCAGAAGAGGACTTCAAAGGTCATCTCATCCATGATCAGAGACATCTTCAACTAGATGATGCTGCTCAGAGCCCCGTCCGAGCTGACCTGGGATGTTTCCAGGGATGATCTATAATCTATTATCTAATCTATTTTGATTCTGAAACGCCCTGACTCTGAGCAGAACCATTGGCTTTGTTAAACACCTTATTTTAATTTGCAGGTTATTTTATTGTTCACGAATGTTATTTTATTCTTTATGCGCTTTTTTTTTATCAGGAATACTTCCAAAAAATTATTTTAGCCACAAGAAAAACATAGTTTAGACCTAAGAAAGCCTGGGCTGACCAAGGCAGGCTTGGGGCAGGCACTGACTTGCTGAGCATCAGCAATAAAAGAGTATGAAGTGTGGGGAGATAATAGTTTGCAGAATATGGAAGTCCTTGGGAGCTGGGGCTTGTTTCTGCACTAGTAATTCCAGTGCCAATGAGCATTTTCAGGAAAATACATCATTAAGCTGAAAGGTGCAATATTTCTTCTCTAACTGCTCTGACAGATGCAGCTTGGGAGGAAAAGGGAAAAAAAAAAATCAAATCAGGGCCGAGATTTTTGCTCTGGCAGCTGGAGCCAGGAGAAAAGCTTTGATAGAGCTATCAAAAAAAAAATCACTGAATCCCAGTGTGGTGGGGCTGGAAGGGACCCCTGGGGATCATCTCATCCCAGCCCTGCCCAGCAGGCCACCCGCAGCAGGG
>NW_008607277.1:4188-5924 GCF_000691845.1 Merops nubicus | reverse complement strand
GAGACCCCCCAGCCTCTCTGGGCAGCTGCTCCAGGCTCGGGCACCTCACCCCAAAGAAGTTTCTCCTCCTGCTCAGGTGGCACCTCCTGGGTTCCAGTGGGTGCCTGTTGCCCCTTGGCCTGTCCCTGGGCACCACTGGCACTCCACTCAACACAAACCTCTGACATTTTGTCTTTATTCAGTTGGTTTGAAGTTGTTTAGAGTTGGACAGGAGCTCTGCTGGGCTCATAGATGTGCCCTGAAGTATTTCATCACTGTGTCCTCCAGCACCTCTGGGCTCTGCAGGGCACCCTGTCCTTCTGCTGGAGCCACCACCTTCATGACACCGTGCCCAAACCACCCCAAATGACTCAGGGAGAGCGCTGGGGTTTACACCAAGAAGTGCTGACCCTCCCCGAGAAGCATCCCCCTCCCTGCACACACCCTTCACCTTCAGAGGGAGCTCTGAGCAATTAGTGCCACCACAGAGGCTCCTTAACGAGCCTGACGCAGCCAGTCCCGGATCTGCCGACAGGTTTCTGGGCTTGTTTGTGTGGAGGAGAAACGTTCCTGGAGCAGTGGGATGCCAGGGAGGAGGCAGCTCCTGTGCCAGCCTCCACAAACCCCACGCCTGCGACGGCTGCGACCCCCTGCTGAAAAATGATGCTCCTAGGAGCTATTTTAGGGTCCAAAGCCAGGAGGATCCATGTCTCCGAAAGAAGGGGAAGAGAAGATGAAACTCTTGCCCCCAGGCTCGTAACCTGGTACCTCCAACTTTGGTTTCTGGTAATAAAGTGAACAAAAGAGACGCTCTGGGAAGAAATGGAGCTGCAGTTCCCTGCCCACGGCCAGGCTGGAGGAGGAAAGTGCAACAGCAAGAGAGGGACGGAGAACAGAGAGGTATAAATAGCTCCTCTGAGTTGCACAACAGCCACCCACACCCTTCAGAAAGCAACAAAAATCCTTATAGTCCTTCTCTGGCAGCGTGGTTCCATTTGCACCAGAGAAGGGACCAGGAAAAGGGGTGTAAATAAGTGACCTGCAGCAAGCCTGGGCTTCTCCTTCGTGCCCTCCAGGACGTGGGGCAGCTCCAGGGGCAGGGAGCAGCGAGGCAGAGAGGGAGCCTAAGTCACCTGCTTAGGAGAAAATGAGATGGCACCTAGAGCAAGGCCAGGAGAGATGATTTTCAGCACTGAATCACCGTGTTTCAGAGAATGGCTTGGGTGGGGAGGGACCTTTAAAGCTTATTGAGTTCCAACCCCCTGCAGGGAGCAGGGACAGCCCCAGCTAGAGCAGGGTGCTCAGAGCTTTGTCCAACCTCCCCTGGGATGGTGCCAGGGATGGGGCAGCGACCACCTCTCGGGGCAGCCTTGTTCCCAGTTCCACCCCCCTCAGCAGCAACAATCTCTCCCTTCTCTCCACTCTAAATCTCCCTCTTTTAGATTAGAAGTTTAAACATGAGCAGGATCCTTTTCTTCTCAACACCAGCCTGTCACACCACACACTGACAGACATTTGAGGGTCCTTTTCCCTGCTGTGTGTGGGATCTCTGAAGGAATCTCAGACAACATTTGCTCTGTGCTGCACCATCCTCTTTGCTGTTTAAAGCCTGAGTGGTAAAACCATCCTGTATTTGGGTTGTCTGGAGGGAATTTGGCAGGTGCCAAATGAGTGACAGGACACTGCAGGTCACCTGCTGTCCTGCAGAGCTGAGATGTCCAAGAGAGGCTGGGGCATATCTGTGCCAGGGCCGGGCG
>NW_008607277.1:1303-4006 GCF_000691845.1 Merops nubicus | reverse complement strand
CGGTGGGGTAGGGTGCCCGAGCCTGGAGCAGCTGCCCAGAGAGGCTGTGGAGTCTCCTGCTCTGGAGAGATCCCAAAGCTGCCTGGAGCCCATCCTGGGCACCCTGCTGGGGGTGAGCTGCTGGGCAGGGCTGGGATGGGGTGATGCCCAGGGGTCCCTTCCATCCCCACCACGCTGGGTTCTGTTTTGGACACCTCAGCTCACAGAGCTGCTCTGAAGAGCTCCATGTCCACACTGGGGTACTGTGGCACGACCAACCTTGTCTACACTAAACCTCCCCTGGGCTGTGGGGTGCCTTGGACCTGCCGGAGATGCTGAGATGTGCAGCTCTGGGGTAATGTGCAGCTGGAGGTCACCCCTGGAGCCTGTGCCAGCCTGGCACACGGGCACAGCACCCACCCAGTGCTGGGCACCTCCCTGGGAAGGCTTCTGAGAAAGCTCCTGGGCCACCTGCCCCCAGCCAGGCAGGCTCCAAGCCAGGTCTCCTGGAAGCCAAGGTGGGGAAGTGTCTCTGCTGCCAGCTCTCTGTGCCAGCTCCTGTCCTCTGCTGAAGAAACAGGTACCTGGACAGCCCAGAACTCTGCTTTCCAAAGGTGCTATGGCATTTACAGTCACTGTGGGAACTGCAGAGACCTTGCAGGGCCTTTCCTTCTCCCCAAAGGTCTCCTCACCATGAGGAAAACCACCTAAAATGCCAGAGCAAAGCTAAGAGCTGCCACTTCTTCAGGGTTTGCTCCACGTGCAGCCCCTGTGTGGGGCAGTGCAGCTCCCTCTGATCCAGGGAGAACATCATCTCTGTGTGCCCACCATGAGCTGAGTCCACCAGGGGCTCAGGAGCCAAGAAAGACATGAGATGTTCATGGAACCATGGAGTGGTTTGGGTTGGAAGGGACCTTTCAGTGTCCTTTAGTTCCAACGTGCCTGCAGGGAGCAGGGACATCCCCAACTGGAGCAGGTTGCTCAGAGCCCCATCCAGCCTCACCTGGGATGGTGCCAGGGGTGGATGTTCTCCAGTGTTGGGCTGAGCACCACCTCAGGGCTCCCCAACCCCAACCCCATCCCTGCTGCCATACCCCACTCCCACTGGGCATCAGAATCCCTGAGTCTGGGGATGAGATTCACCACCAGAGATCTCAGGCTGAGGAGGAACAGTCCCGAGGAGGACAGGAGGCTGCCTCACAGGTATTTCTGCCTGCAGACACTCCCATGGAGCTTTCCCAGCCCCTTCTGCCCTGGAGTGTAGATACAACAGCATCTAACAAGATCCTGTTGTAACCCACAGCCTGGTCTCGCCCACACAAGACCTGCTGGATGAAGCCAAGGAGCCTCCTGAACTTCAGCTGCTGCCCTGCACACGGTGTCTGGCCCAGCAGGGGATCTCCATTTCCATCTTTGTCTCTGTTCCCATAGAAACTAAACGAAAATGGAAGTGGGAAAAGAAAATTAAAGCTCCAGGAAAGGACTGGAGGAGGAAAAGGCACGTGGGTGGGTGGGGAAGGAGCTGGGGGGTAAAGAGGGAGAGAGAAGAGCCACTGAGGGCAGGGCCAGGGCAGGCAGACTGACCACCAGTCCAAGGGGTCTCCCCCAGGAAAGTCTGAGGATAAAACCAGATGAATAAATTCCATCAAAGTGAGATGCCAGAAAAAAACAAGAGTGAAGATGCCCCAGATGAAATGAGCTGTGAGGGGATGGTGAGGAGATGGGCATCTGGTCTCCAGGCCTCAGAGGGGAGATGGTGCCAAGGGTCAGCCAGGATCCCAGAGGGACCACAGAACCATGGAACAGTTTGGGTTGGGAGGGACTTTTAGAGGTCATTTAATTCCAACCCCCCTGCAGGGACAGGGACAGCCCCAGCTAGAGCAGGGTGCTCAGAGCTTTGTCCAACCTCCCCTGGGATGGTGCCAGGGATGGGGCAGCGACCACCTCTCGGGGCAGCCTGGGCCAGGGGCTCAGCACCCTCAGCAGCAACAATCTCTCCCTTCTCTCCAGTCTAAATCTCCCTCTTGGAGTTTAAAATCATAATCCCTTATCCTAACAGGCCTTACTAGAAAGTCCTCATCTTTCCTGTAGGCTCCTTGAAGTCCTGGCAGGCCACCAGAAGGTCTCCCCAGAACCTTCTCCTCTCCAGGCTGAACACCCCCAAGTCTCTCAGCACCTCCCAAAGTGCTGCCACGTGCCAACTTCTCTATCCCAAGTGTCAGGAATTGCTGGGAAGGAATAAACAGGACAGAGGCCACCTCATGGAGCCAATCCACCAAGAGGTGCCCACATCCTGCACTTTTGTGCCATTTCAGTCTTTTAATTCAAAATAATAAATAGACAGACGACCTAGGGAGGGGGAGCCAGGATGCTCTGGAATGTCCACGTCCTACAGGAGCTTCAAGAGCAGCCAGGGACTATTTCAGAACAGCAGAGACATTGCTGAAATTCCAGTTTCACATTATTCTGAAAAAAAAAATCCCGTGGAGGAGAGGAGTAGGAAATGATCAGTGGCTTTTATTTCCAGTTTTCTGGGCTGCTCTGGAGCTGTCGGGCAGCTGGGTGCAGACAAGGAGAGGAAATGACTTTTCCTAGCAGATAATTAGGCTGGGGAATGTGCTCAGCAGCTCGGGCAGCCCCCGCCAGCAGGTCCAGCAGGAGAGCTGGGTGAGCTCAGGGCAGAGGAGCCCAAGGGGCGCTGTGGGACAGGCTGTGCCAGGGGTA
>NW_008607277.1:0-1191 GCF_000691845.1 Merops nubicus | reverse complement strand
GAGAGCCGCAGGAGCTGAGGGCAGAGGAGCCCAAGGGGAGCTGTGGGACAGGCTGTGCCAGGGTTAGGAGATCCCCAGGAGCAGTGTGGTCAGGGGGAGGGATCACCCTGCTCTGCCCTGGCCACTCTTCCCCCTTCCCAAAGGGATCTGTGTGGAGAGCAGGGTGGGAGCTTCTCCACCCCTCCCACCCCTCAGTGTCCCATTTGACACTGGTTTCTGTGGCACTGTTACACCCCCCCTGGGCCAGAGGACGTGGGGATCAGGAACCAGCCCACACATAAACCCCCCAGCTTCAAAAGACAGAGGAGAGGACGGATCTGACTTCTCCCCCTCGTACCAGAGCCAGTTCAGCCACTTTCCAGTGCTCCCAACTCCAGCACTCAGTGAGCACTGGCTGCCACTGAGCTCCTTTAAACTCCAAAATAATCCAAAAAAAAAAGAGAGTCTAGAAAGCTGCCAGAAAGCTGATAACACAAACGGGCTGAGATGAATCAAGGATCTGCATGAAAGCAGCAAATTCGCCGGGCTGACCTCGAGCTCCTCAAAGCAGCTCCAGTGTTTCAGCCAGAGCCTTGATGGGATTTCTCCAGGCCCAATAATCATTTTTTTAGCTTGTCAGCTTGTTCCAGCCAAGTTGGAGAGGTCAAGGTCTTGAGGATATCAGCCTCTAAAGAGGTTTTGGTTTAAAGGGAAGAAGATGGCAAAGGACAGAAGGAGACAAATTGTCTCTTTGTGGAGGGTGGGGAGCTCGGCCCACGTGGTGTGGCAGAGGCTGAGCTGAGCTGAGCTGGGGACATTTCCTTGTATAAAAAGGGTGGTAGAGAGAGCTGGAGGGTGCTGAGGGATGGATCCTGTCAGTGGTGCCCAGGGACAGGCCAAGGGGCAACGGGCACCCACTGGAACCCAGGAGGTGCCACCTGAGCAGGAGGAGAAACTTCTTTGGGGTGAGGGTGCAGAGCCTGGAGCAGCTGCCCAGAGAGGCTGTGGAGTCTCCTGCTCTGGAGAGATCCCAAATTGGGCTGGGCACCACCCTGGGCACCCTGCTGGGGGTGAGCTGCTGGGCAGGGCTGGGATGGGGTGATCCCCAGGGGTTCCTTCCAGCCCCACCACACTGGGGTTCTGTGATGAATTAGAGAAGAGCAGGAACAGCTTAGAGAGGGGCCAGGACACCCAGCCAGTGTCCTCTCCAGG
>NW_008607276.1:0-16848 GCF_000691845.1 Merops nubicus | reverse complement strand
TTCTCTGGACCCGCTCCAGCCCCTCAGCGTCTCTCTTATCCTGTGGTGCCCCAAATCTGACCCCAGTCCAGGGGGATGATCACTCCCCTACTCCTGCTGGCCACAGCCTTTGATCCAGGCCAGGATGCTGGTGGCCTCCTTGGCCACCAGTCAGTGCTCAGGGCTAAGTTGGAACTAAGGGGAGATTTTTATTGTTTTTCCTCAGTATTACTCGCTTCCAGGCCATTGTACAACCCACCTTCCCAATTCGCAGCCAGCTTCATCTCAAAATGAAGTGTTCAGGTGGCTTCACAGATTCTGGGTTTTGCTCATGGTTTTGATTTTCCTGCTGCCACCCGAGGAAAGGGGGATGTACAGAAACAACGTTAATAATTTACCCCTGTGCCCTTGCCTGGGACAAGGTTTAACCAAAACAACCTCAGCTACTTGCAGAGGAAGGAATTCATTGTATCCACCAGTTAACATCACCAAGATAACTGTTTCCACACCATTTCTGTGTGTTGCCTCCTCAGCACAGAGAGGTGGGCAGTTTGGATGGGTACTGAACGTGGCATTTGCCCTGGCATTGAGATTCCTGCAAAATCATGGCCTTCTGGATCAGACTCTCAGTGTGAGCTCCCACCTCTGGAAAGCTGGACTCTTTTATTGAAGCTCCCAGGAAGGTTTCTCAGCACCCAGCTGCTTAGTCTGCAATTAGGTGCTGAATTTTTAATTCTGTTTAGGTTTATGTAGAGATGCCTTCATGAATTTGGGTTGCTTGGCTACCAGAAGCCAAAGAGCTGTTCTCCCACGCAGCAGAGCTGTGAGCTAATGCCCAGGACTTCCAAAACTCTGGGAGAGACCTTCCTCCTTGCCTCTTGCATTGCCATTACCCTGGATTTCCCAAAAGCTGGGGCTGCTCTTGCCAGGCTCAGGTGCAAGCCAGCAGTGCCACCCTGGGGCACTTCCCAGAATTGGAAAGTCTATTAAAATACAATTTTTCATGTTCTGCACTCCTACAGTGCCAGGAGTTTATGCTACCAGAAGAGCTTTCCAAAACTTGAACTACCTGCTGTGCTTTCTCCAGCTTATTTGTCACGCTGCTTTAGAAACTCTAGTCAAGTCACTGTCACTAGCAGTAAGTCATGTAACAAACATTTTGGTTGAAATTTAGAAGGTCAGTGGCTGTGAGCACTGACTGGATTGTCTAGCAGTGCCACTGAGGTCAAGGTTTTTCTTTTATAAGTGTTCCCATGTACTTCATGTGGGGTTAGTACTGGTACCTGATAGCAAACCAGCACCAGATCCCAGTAACACAGCCCAAAATAACCACAGTCACACATCTCTGTTAAAATTCCCCTCCAGTCACAAGCCCTATTCTGTATTACACTGACACAGCCTGTTACACAAACAGCAAACCGTGTGGTTTATCATTTGGATGCCATCAGTAAGTGTTCAAAGGCTGAACCAAGCAGGATTCACCTCTTCTCCAGAGCCAGGTATTTCCCCAGCTCTGTAACAGCCCACCACATAGTCCTGGCCAGTATCTCCTCTGGGGCTCCAGAGGAACCCAGGCTTGAAGTCTACTTCTTAAAGCTGCTTTTTTCCTTTTGAAAGTAGAAGCATCAAGACAGTCAGGAAGAGCTTAGAGACTTTTCCTATGTCTAAATTCAGCTAGGCTTCTTCAACAGCAGACATTAGACATTTAATTTGTGATCAGATGATCAGGGGCTGCACAAAACCTCTGCTGACAGAACAGCTACTGTCTGGCCTTCACTCACCTCTTCCAACCTGTGTCAAACCTCAGGGATGTGGTTTTGATAAGATACCACAGTGCTTAGAGAAGGAAGATTTTCCCAAACTTAGATAAGGATGTTGCCCATGACCAGATCTAGCAGCTTCCAGCAGCAATTCCTGTCAGAAACTTCTTGGACAGTTTCTCATCTTGCACTTTCCCACTGGGTTGCCTTCACTGGGCAGCTGTGTGGATGCACATTCACACAGGAAAACTTGCTGTATGTCTTTTTATTGTAATAGAAAAAACCCACAAATAGATCAAAACATCACTTTCTGCCTTAAGACATTATTAACCTTTTTGAAATGGCACGGGGGAACCCCAACAATACAAGACAGCATAACAAGGGTGGGCAAAAGGGTTCTGTTCTCTTCCAGGAGTTCAGTTTTGCTGCCCCTTTGCCAATCAGCTGGCTGAAGTTCATCATCTGTAGACACTCATGTATTCCTCCCAGTCTAGTTTCTATTCCTAGGAGTAGGTTTGGCTGGGTGGAATGGTGGGGACACAGTCCTGCAATTCAAACTTCATCATCTTTGGAGAAAATGGGTTTCCTAAGAGGCCTACAGGATACAGGGGTCTCATTACCCAGTCAGACCAAGCAAAAAGGATTCCCTCCTGCAGTTCTTTTGCCACAAAACACAGAGGAAGTCCTGAGCCCAAGAGATCCTCCAGAAGCTCCTTGGCTATTGCAAGCAGCGTATGGCCAAGGGAAATTTTAACCTTAAAGTAGCAGCATCATCTCTGCAAAGGGGGTGCTCAGGAGGGGAAAAGGCAGATGGCAAAAGGCATGAGGTGAACATCTTCCTTTTCTTTCCTGCTTCCTGAGAAGATGTAAACAGTCCTGAAGTAGGCAGCCAAGCAGAAAGCAGGCACAGGACCTCTGCAGTGGTGGACATACAGGTGCCATCCTCATTGTTCAGGAGTGTGGGGCAGAAGCTGTGGCACCAGTGCTTCCAGTGCAAGCTGCTGTGCCTGAAGGGGTAGTTTGCTGCAAGAAAATCACCCACTGCTGTGCTGCTCACAGGCACCAAACTGCCAGACCTAGATGTTGGGCTGCACTGGAGCATCCCTGTCCAGCTGAGGAAGATGAGAGCTCCAACATGCTACAGCATTTTGTGGGACAGTCATGTGTGTATTAAAAGTGTATTAAAGTGGTTACTCTTCATGAATAGGTATGGGAAAAGACTGGAGAGGATATACAATACTTAACAGGGAAACTAAGCTATGGCTTAGCAGGAAACAAACACAATCCTTCTTCCAGAAGCCCCAAAAGGCATTCATAAATGATTTATTACAGAAGGCTTTCTGCAAACAGGACATTTTGATGGAGGAAGGTTGAAAGCTTTTGTATAAATCGATCTGTGCTAACTGCTACAGTTGTCTCCAAGTCCAGTCCATCAAATGAAATGCTTAAGGAGGAGTGGATGGCACAAGCAGAGAATGGCAAGCAAAAAAAAGCCAATAAATCTGGGCTACAAGGGCCACTGCTGTACCCTGAAAGCAGGTACACACAGAACTGCAGAATGGGCTGCCAGTATCCTGCTTCCACTCCTGCTGTGACTCCACAAGGTGCAGGGCAAGAGAGCATTAGACAAGAGTGATGAACTGCAGTTTTCTTCCATTCCATCCCTTCAGAACATGAGCCACCACAGTCCACACTGAGTAACGGCGTGAGAAACTCCTCCAACTGTCTTCTCCTTGGAGAAAGAGCCCAGCAGAGGAAAGACATCTCCTTTAGGTGTGCAGGAAGCTTCCAGTGCAGGAAATTTGAGATGCAGGACTGAACTTGCAGCAGTGCTTTTCAGGACAAAGCACGGGACAAAGGGCTGCGACATTTGCAGAGATGCTTTTTCAGCAGCATCCAGGGGACACAGTCCTCATTTAACCCAGCATCAGCAATGCTCTGCTCTTTGTCCAGTGTCTGTCTTCTGTTCCTTCCTGAAGATAACTGCTACAAGGCTCTTCAGGAATATAATGTATGCACGTGCATGAAAAGAAAACAGTGTGCCTGTTCTGTCATTCTCCTGATCTTTTTCCACTGAAAATGATTGAAAGGAAGAATCTTAAAGTAGAAGATGCAGTATTGATAAAATCTAAGGACAAGACTGTTTCTGCATGTATCCCAATCAACTTAACTGTTCCATAGAAAAGTTAATTTTACTTTTCCTCAGTTTCTTTACATCTGCGGAGACCTACCACCTATTTCTCTTAAGCTGATCCTTCTCTGTGATGTGATTGAATGCTTTGGAAAGGACAGAAATATCAAAGCAAGCTGGAACTGTGTCTGAAACTAGATGCTGAAGGCAGAGTTGGCCCACCTCATATTGCTGTGCAATTGCTATTCTGTTCCTGCCTTTATGCACTGCAACTCTGGCTTGGTAAGGAAAAAACAAGTGTTTACTTTTGCATGAGTTAACAAAATTCTGTCTATCTGCTGATAAACTCACATGGGAGAAAAAGAAACATTTCACTTAATTTTACTTTCACCTGAAATTTGTTTCCTCCATTTCTGCTCGTGAGATTCTGTTCCTTTCCCACAACCCTTGGACACAGCATTAGGAGGCTCTTGGTAACCTTCAGTTCCAGCCTCCCTCTGACACACAGCTAGTCCCTTGAAACTTTCAGCTTTTGAGTGTGACCCTGACACACAGTTCAGCTTCACCACCTTTCCCCCAGTGCTGTGCCACTGCAAATACCCTACTCAGAGGAGTTCAGCTTTTCCCCTGAGCAAATTACAGAACATCCATGAAATAGAAGCAGGAGGTTAATCCTGGGTCACCTCACTTCCTAGGCTACCAAGACTTATTTCATCCTTTTCCTACAGACTTCAGTAAATACCCCCATAATAGAGGCAGTGACAGGATAAAGAGACGCAAGCCTGCAAGGGATGCCTGGAACATCCTCTTACTTATTCCAAACTGTGTAATGGGCCCTTGAATGCTCATGGAATTAATTCCCACTTACCAGCACGGGAGTTACTCAGAAAGTGTCAGCCTACTTGCACAAGACAACCATTATAAATTAGTATAATACTATTAGAAATTATGGCAATCTTTTTGGTAGTGTAATCTCACATGCACCCTGATAAATCCTCTCCCTAGGAAATTTTAAAACTCGTTTTGTAACTTCTGTAGAGTTAATTCTGATGGGAAATTATAAAATAGAAATCTGGTAGGTTGGTGATTAAAAAGGAAGAGGCCTGGTGAGGCTGGGCACACTGGGTCACTCCTGTTAGCTCTGGCCATTGTGTCTGCTGAAGGTATTTCCTCCGGGTGGCTGGATCTGGGTGGAGTCCAGGAGGGGCCTTAAAGCTTGTCCAAAGGGTCTGAGAAGGTAAAGAAATAAACATCAAATAACTTACTTGATTAACAGCTTTCCCCATTTGCTCCTGAAGTGCACTCACTTCCTAGAGTGCAATCAAACCAACACTGTAGCAAGACATTTTGAAGAAAAGAGTCCCACTAAACTAAATCAAACTAATTTAGCCTATCCAAGACAGCTTATTCTTCAATAACTATGAATATTAAACATGATTTTATATAAGCTAGTTCTGAGTCCTAACATGCCTAGGCTGCTAATGTGGCAATGCTGTGTTTGAAACTGGCTTTTAGTAATTCCTCCTACTTGAGCATGAGAATGAAATCCCTGTTACTCAACCACAGTGCTCCATTAAGCACCACATCAAGACCAAAGATTGCTAGAATAGCCTCTAGCTCCTGTATAAGACAATAGTTTAACACCCACAGAATAAATCCTGTTGC
Source organism: Merops nubicus (assembly GCF_000691845.1). NCBI lineage: Eukaryota > Metazoa > Chordata > Aves > Coraciiformes > Meropidae > Merops > Merops nubicus. Next base: position 11,313 of record NW_008607276.1, on the reverse strand, counting down.
AATCTGTAGCAATCTCTCAGTATCACTCCCTCTGGCATAGACTTTATCTAATTTTGAGATCCAAAGCAATAAGAGCCCAGGGTAGAAGATGTGTCTCCCAAATATTGTGGCATACCATTGTTATGAGCAATAAGACCTAAACAATGGAGCTCAAACCATCCCACTGGGATCCCCACGAGCTGAGAGTAAGAACCCAAAACAATCAAAACTTGAGCTGAACTACCAGGCAGGAATTCTTGACTTACTCTTTTTCATATCCTCTTTTTCTATACAGTCCTAGCATTAAAACCGCAGTGTTAACTTTGAAATGACACCTCCCCTGCCTCTTCACAAGCAAAGCTGACACCTCCACTGCAATTACAATGCTTAGAGAAGTGACTTTTAACAGATACTGGGTTCCTAAGACAAAAAAAACCCTACTTGCCCCATTTTCTGAAACTTTCTATGCTTGTCTGGTCACATATAAAAGACCATCACAAGGTAACTAGTTTAAGTTAAAGCTTAAGTTAAAGAACAACCTTCCCCTGTCTTCTTAGTAATGCCAGTCAGCACTTGTCATACAGTGTTGTAAGTGTTGAAGTAAAGCAAACAGCACCCTCTCCTTAATCTTGTGCTGGTTCTCAGAGAGAGCAGAAACTGGTGCCACTAGGTGTGACAAACGTTGAAGCTTTAGCACGAGGCAATATGCTGCAGCATGCACACTCACGTGGCAAGGACCTCAGCTGGGAGGTCAGTGATGTAGGAAGGGATTTTTCTCCCCGTCAGGAACTGTGCCACTTCATTGCTGAAGGTGTTGCAGTTGTGCTCAAAGAGGTTGTAAGACTCTCCTCTGGGCCACAGGAAAGGAATTGAGACGTGAAAGACAACAATAAAGCTAACAAGCTTAAAAACTTAGACCCCCCCTACATTAGCCCTGTTTTCTCCACAGAGAATTCAAGGCAAATAGCAAAATACAGACCTCAATTCACCTCCAGATTCAGTGGAATCAGGGTGGAAAATAATATCCCCCTGCATCCCTGACTTAATCCTCAAGAAAAAATATTGTATAAGTGAGGTCAGGTTTCTTCAATTAAAACCACATGAAGAATAATGAGAAATCACAGGAATTACTGACATTGAGATATGGCCAGAACACTAAATGCCATTGTTTCCTATTCTTTAGGGTAGATTAGACTCTTTAACAGTCAAGACCTTGCTTTTACTCATGTGAAAGTTGGCACTTTTACTACAACACCCCATCTGTGACTCACAGGGCAAAGCACTGTGTGCTGAAATATGTCACACAGTGGCTTAATTTTCTTTGGTGATTCTCTCAAAGGCATTTCAGGCATTATTGCACGTTACAAAAATCAGTGTGAAAGACTTCTTGCTTTCCCAGCTCAGCTCAAGGCTGGCACATCAAAGGGTTGCCCAGCTGGTAGCTCCTTGTGCATTGGTTCATCAAGTTCCAGCCTCATTTGGACAGTACCAAATAATACACTAAGCAGACAGAGCTCTGTGAGCAGGATTGGCTTCATGATACCTTCCTCCTTTCTGCACCCCTTTTCCTAAAGCCTTTTTTTGTCACACAGATTTTATAGCTCCAGCTGCTACTTACCTGAACATAGATTCCCCCAAAGAGGAAAGATACTCCAGGAAAATTTCTTCTGTGACTTCAGTGTTACCCAGATCAACAACTGAGTCCGGGGGGCCAAGAAGTGTCCCTCCCTGTAGGAATGAACAGCCAGAAGACAATGTTAAATGGACAGTCTGGATCCTTTTAGAGGATTCTACTGAGGAGAGATATTGTGGCTTGTCTGGGCAAAAAAAAAGGAGGAACTTTTGGTATGTTTGGTATTGTTTTGGTATGTCTCTGCATTCAGAGAATGAAAGGTAACCTGCAACTTCATTTCAGCTGTTTGTGCTGAAGGCTCTAAGCTAGGACAAAATAAATGTGCCATCAGTTTTGCTTCTCCAAGAACAGAAAAGTCTGACAGAACATCATGATTTTTTTTTTAATCTTAGAAAGGATGCCTTAATTTGCCAAGTCTGCATGTAAAACCTACTGATACAGAATTAGACAAGGTGTCACTCTGGCAATGCTGCTGTGCCTTAGATCTTCAGACTCTACTAAACAGAAGCCACCCTCAACTTGTGTTTAGGTGGGCTTAAACCCACTGTCCATGCTCCCTTTTCTTCAGATGCTGTGGGCAACCATGGCAAGCAGCCACATCTGCCTGAATTCAGCAGCCTCTTGCTGCTTTTCTAAAAGACAGTGACACAAGCAACTCTGAGCAGGTAACCCTAGCACAAAATTATCAAGTTTAACTTACAGGTGCACAGCTGGAGATTCCTCCACTGCCATAGAAGAACTCATCCTTATGAACAATTATGGAGGTGTGCCTGCAACAGAAAACAAAAAACAGGTAAAAAAAAAAGGAAATCTTTAACCTACCACATAAATTTACCAGTGATGTCTGTGCTCAAGGACATCATGAAGTGTTTAACTGAAAGAAAAGGTCAATGTGTGTCTGTGACCTGCTGGGAAATGAATGGTTATGGAAGCAATGTTTACTGAGTTTATGGCTCAATCTGGAAGTGGTTGGGAAAGAACATGCTCAGCTAGGTGCCCAAGCATGAAGGAACACTGGAAGAGAAGGACTTCCACACCAGCATGACATCCCCAGCAGCCTTTCAGCTAAAGGGTTGAGGCTGAAGTCCCAGAGATAGAGAACTGGCTCTGCTGCCACACTGACAGAAATGCCTGTCCAACAGCCATCAACTGAGAAGATCACACAGGCCCTGGGGAGGGATCAATAAACAGGGAAATGGAGGGACAAGGGTTTGGGGGTTTTATGCCTTTTTTTTTTTTTAAAAAAAAAAGAACTCCCAATATGAATTATAACAATTTGGGGAGTGTTTCATATGTGACAGAGAGCCTGATTCTGTAATAGCTTCTCCCCACCTCCTCTTTTACTCTCCTGTTTAGTCACACCTGCAATTAGGAGATAAAGCACTTGGGACAAGGGCAACATTCTACCCCTGAAAAAGTGCACTGAAATGCAACAGCTACTACTGACACTTTTGTTTTCATGGGATCCACTGAGCTTGGAATGGAGAAGTTTAACCAGCACCTGACTTATCATCCTCTTGTTTTCAGGAGTAAAAATAATGGCTTGGTCTCTCCTCAGCACCAAAACGTCCTTCAGATCTGAAGCATGTATAATCTCATATTGAAAACACTTCCTACATCACACAGTGTAGAACACGTTATGCAGTTTAAATCCAGTGACTTACCAGATGCCATCCAGCTGTTTCCCTGTATGCAGAGAAAAGAAGAGTTATTAGCAACATATTTTCTGGATTTCAGCCCACTTTTTGTCACACATTTATTCTTTCACCATGCTGGTAGTACGAGAGATTTCATCCCAGAGTTGCTTCCAAAGAATGTCTTTCTTTCAAACCAGCTCCTCTATCCACACTATTGCTGCACTTTCCTCCTCCTGCATGCAGGAGTGACAATGCCATCCTGCCCTGCTGGTGCTTACCTTCCTTGAGATTTTGTCTCAGAAACCTCTTCTTAAAACCAGAGTCTTCAATCAGGACCACCAGAGGTGAATTTTACACTGATTTCATCATTGCAGACAGAAAACTGAGTATTCAGTTTTCAGTGACTGATGGCTTGAACCTATGATCTGTGGTGATAGTCTCTATAATCTACTGCATGTTTTCCTCCTGCCCTTAAAAATGAAGACTAAATAGGGAGGGGAAAGAAGGAAGAATTGCAGGACTGAAATTTAGGTTATAGAATTGTGTTTTGTACACCACAGCAGCAAAGACTTGCTCCAGGCACCACCAAACTGTGTCTTAGAGAAAAAGTCCCTCCTGAAACGCTCTACCAGTTCCCTAGAAGTGGGAAACCTAAACATCTTTCTGGATCTCAAACCTCTCTTCAGAGAGCCAGCAGCTGTTACTTCCCTACTGTCAATTATTTTATCTATCATAATCTCAAGGTTTGGTCCCTGGCATCATAACTCTTTGTACAATAAACTTGTGGGCAGCAACAACATGCTATTTATTTTGCCAAACGAGGTGCACAACACCCAGAAAAAATGGATTTACAATAAAAAACCCTGTGTCCATACCAACATTTGGTATTCTCCTGAACCTGAGCAGCAGACCCAGTGCTCCTCTTCCATAGCTTCTGCTTACTCCCAGGAGGCTCCTGATCCCTTGCTCAGTCTCCATGGATAAGTGCTCTCCCCCAGGAGACCACTTCCCACACCACTATAGCCAAGCAGCGCCTCTTCCAAGACATGTTGTTGCTGTTGTTCATGTGATGATCTGCTTAAGAGGCCTGCAGGCTTCCCAGAGCTAGATAAAAACCACTGTAGATGTGACAAAAGAAGCCACCTGAACATGGCACTGCTCTAGTAAAAATTTGTTCAGGAAGCACTGATGAGTTAACTTGTGGCCAACAGACTTTGCTGTGCTTTGGATACCATCTCCTTGCATCCTATCAGATGGAACTCAGAGCAATATTTCATCCTTCAGCCCCCAGGGTGCTGGCTTCCCTGCTGCAACCTCAGGTCACTCTTCTGTTGGTGTCCAGCTTCTTCCAAGATACCTGGTGTGACAGCAACAATGGGGTGCACTGCCCCAGCTCCACTTGTCCTGTGGAAAGATGTTCTCTGATTGTCCTTAGATCAGCACCAGTGGCCTTCAGGGAGGCAGGGGCATTGCCTTTCCTTTTCTAAAGGCAGAGAGTCTTGGGGTATTTATCCCCTCCTGCTTCTCTCTCAGGGCTGCTTTGGTCTGTGAGTACCAGGAATGAATATCCTCCTTCAAAGCAGCAGTAGCTCTTCACTAATCCTTTCTCTTTTTCTGTTATCATCAGGACTGTGTAAAACAGAGGAACAAAACTGAGGAGGATAACCCTTCAAGAGTTCTGAGAAAAGGATGTTTATGTGTCTGAGTAAGGAATAAACAATCAGCACCCTATTTTTCCTGCTCAAGTCTGAAGCAACATGAGCACAGAAAGAGATAACCTGCTTCAGACAAGGGTTGTGTAAGAGTGGAGGCAGGAAAAGGCTGTTGTGCCAACGGAGACACCAGCCAGAGGGAGCACAGGCAGTTTGGAAGTAGGTGGACTGATCTGTCACTATCATGGATGACAGCCAGGCAGCAAACATACTCACTGCAAACCCTGCACAGAAACGTAGGCACAGAGTAGGATGAAGGCCAGAAGATAGTAGCAGTGATGAGAGAAGTGGAGCAGTGCTGCAGCATCTCAGAGGCCTCTGCTGCCCCTTTTGGCATGTCCCACGTTGCTGTGCTCCTGCATTCTCTGACCCTTGTTCCACACCTTGCCCAATTTCAGCTTTGCATACTCAGTGTTCTGCCTATCTGTTAATAAATTACTACACACTTCTTCACAAGAAATCACCATTTTCCACCAGAAGCTTGAACTTTATCCTTCAGGGCAGAAACTGAATGGAAAAAGGACAACTCAGTATTTATTTTCACACACATTTCCAGCAAACAACAATGAAAGGTTTTCCACAAAGCTGTTGCTTTGCACCTAGATCCTGTGTGATGGTGAAAGAGTTCCAGCAGATGCTGACAATGTCATTTGGGATTCCCCAAATAGAAAAGACACTGACATAATGGGCTGGAGAACTTGTGGTGCTGAAGGGTGGCTGGGAGGTGTCTTGTTCAGCCTCAAGAAGAGAAGGCCAGGAGGCCTTGTTGCTGTCTACAGCTACCTAATGGGTGTGAAGGAAAGGGAGACTTTTCTGCTCATGGGTGCACAGTGAAAGGCAGCAGGTGCTGGTTGGGAAATGGGAAATTCCCAGTTCAGTAAGAGGAAGAAAAATAACTACCATGAAGGTGCTCATCCACTGGGGCAGGGGTCCATGAAATTTCCACCCTTGGAGGTACTCAGAACTCACCTACCCAAGGCCTTGAAGAATCTGCTCTTGCTGGAACTACTTTGAGCAGAACCTCCCAGAGGTCCCTTTGCACCAAGGCAATTTGGTGATGGCATGACCCAAACCCAAACAGAATTCAGGAAAGGGACTGTCAGACTGCAGTCCAGCCCTGGGGGGCTCCTCTCTGGCTGCTACACACAAAATCTGCAGCAAACAACAGGCAGCAACTGCCAGGGCAACAAGAGAACAGCTCTTGGCAAGTGAACCTGTCTGAGGCTGCTCAGCTCGGCCAGTTTGTGCCAAGAACTGGCTGGATGATCTTCCTGGAGCTGCTGCTGCCCTGCTAGCTTTGCTTGGCTCCTGTAAGCCATTAACCAGGCTAACTTTGGGGAAAACATGCCAGACCTGCAGTGCTGATGACAATAAGGCACTCGTGGTAGCTCTGCAGCCTGCTGTAGAGGAAGTAAAACCCCTTTTTGCACTGGTGGACTGTGCTTGCTCAGAGCCTCTCCAATGACAGCATTGTCAGGAGACCCCATGCCTATGAAACCTGCCATTATCAGGCACATACACATCACCTAGAGACATCCAGGAACTTTGGCCATGCTGCTGCACTTCCCCACACCACACAGCAGGCTGTTGGCATCTCAACTCCAAGCTGACTGACAGAGGAATAAGCCAGGGGACAGCTTCTGAAGAACCTGGGCAGCTCCCCTTTCCTGCTCCTCAGCAATGATCTCCATGTCATTTCTTGGTGGCATGATGTAAGAGGCTCTGTGCAGATCTTCATGGACACCACCAGCTTCCTCCTGAAGCTCTGCCTCTGCTGGTGATCCTCGACTCTTGTAGCCCTTCTGAGGCACTGCACAGGAGAGGTGACAGCTCCCAACTGCTGCCACTGCTGCCGGGCTCCCCTGGAGCCACCAGGGCAGCCTGCACTAAGGAGCTGGGCTGCCTTCTGCTGGACATTGTCCACCAGGCACAAAATGTGTGGCTGGCAGCCTCTGAAGGCTTGACACAGGCACCAGCCCCAACAGGATGACCTTAGAATGACCTTGGCTTAGAAAATAGAAGGCCAAGCTTGGCCAGGGAGCCTCCCCAAATACTGCTGTGGTGTAATAGAGCTTGTAGTCAATTGAGTGGCTCAGAAGGGAGTGCAAATGCCATCTGGGACACTGGCAGACATCACAGCTCATGCTTTTCCATCCCTTCCTGTGGCAAGCTGCAGCATGGGCAGGACTGGCCACTGGCACTGCCACCAAACCCAACACACTTCCATGTAACCTGAGGCTGTCTGTAACTCTACAGAAAAGCCCAATTCCCCAGGAATTCCCATTTCCACAAATTTCCAATTCCACAAAGAAACAGCAAGATGCCTGAGGAGTTGAAACACTTCAAGGGCCTGAAGTAAATGTGAAGCACTTCAGCTTCATTTGATCTGCTCCCATGAGGAGCTAATGCCAGCCAAGCTGCCCTGCCCTTGTCACAGACACAGGAGTTCCTGTGTTGTACCTGTGGGCTTCAGGGCAATAGCTTGTCTCTGCAAACCTGATCCCCTGCTGGATCTTTAAGTCTTTCTTTACTTGCTGAGGTGCTTAAATTAATCTTTCCTGAAAATACTCCATAGAACTCAGGAGGGGATGCCAACTGAGCACAGATCTGTGTGCTTGAACAGCTCAGGGATCCAAATTGTTTCAATGAGGCAGGGTATCATCTGCCAAGTAAACATGGGGTTTATTTGCTGTTTCTTTTATTTATAACATCCATAGCTCAGATACTTTTGTGGTGCTCACATGAGCCAGAAAGCTATGAGAAAAACACAACACTCAAACCCATGAAACAATTCCAGGATCCTCAAGTTTAGTCACAGGAATGCAGAGAATGAAGAAGTTACATTTTTGGTGTTCAGCTGATTCAGGAGACTGACACTGTTAGGATACAGGAGTACTCTAAAAGAAGCAAGCAAGCCCATATCATTTTAGGGTACAATCAAATGGGATTATTTCCATGCTTGGATTTATCTAGAAGGCCAAGCAGAAGGGAGATTAACTGCTCATCAGTCTATTTTACTGGCACAGTTAGTTTCTTTCTCTTGAGGGCCACCCAATGTAGTTTATTCCTGTGCATTTTAAACATCAAATGGAAGTGGTGTTTGTAGGTTAAGCCAAATTATGAGGCTATAGGGCAGAGTAGAACTGAGACACAAAGGAATTATGTAAGGAGAGGGGCACCCAGTTTATCCCCTTCAGAGCTCAGGCCACCCATTCCTTAGTGCAAGAACACCCCCTGCTTCTGAGCTTCACAGAAATAATAGGAAACTTTGTGTTTTTAACAACAAATCCAGGCTCTGCAGTGGATAGGCAAGCTCAAGAAGACCCTAAAAGACCCCCAAAAAGTAGTAATCTGGTCTCCTGTGAAACTGGAAGCAATATCATTTAGCCAACCAGTGTGAATATTTCTAGCTGTGAGTTCCTTTGCGTATTATTGCAATTTCCTTAGGCCAAACCATTAAGATTCCTGTCTTTTTTTGAATTGAATATTATTCTAATTAGTCAAGCACTTTCTCCTATGGGCTACCCAGAGTGCTCAGCTGAAGCAAAACAAAATTCTAAGAGAGGGAGGAGCCTGTTTCCCTTCTCCTTGAGGTGCTTAGAGAGACAAAGAAGTAGGCTAGACTGGGGGAGGGTAATGCACTTGATTTTCATGAAATCCCCAGCAAATGATCTGGGGAAAAGCTATTGGAATCTCACACTGGAGCAGCTCAAAACTCTTTATGGGTGAAGAAGAGGCAGAGTAAGGTCTGGAAAAAAAACCCCAAAGCTGAATATATCTCATTTTAGCAGTTATCTTTTGCTCCAATTCCTTCTGGGCTGTTAAATCCCTACAGCTGGACTGCAGCACTTAAAAATTTCAGCTGAAACATGCTCTCAGTCAGCACACCATTCATTTATACTACACTGAGCTCCTGCCCATCACAGAATCACAGAATCACAGGGGCTGGACATTCTATTCTGTCAGAAGGGACCTCTGAGGATCATCTAGTCCAAACCCCCTGCTAAAGCTTGCAGCCCGTAATGCAAAAGGATTTAAATCTTCCTTAAAGATCTCTCTGCCTGCAGAGATCTACTTCAAAATCAGCTCTGGAAGCTAAATTTTTCTGGTTTCCTCCCTGCTTTCCATGGAATCAGGTAGATTATGGTTTCTGTCTTGGAAACAGAAATTTCATTGCATTCAGGTTAACACATTATTATTAGATCATGTAGTGGGCCAGACAAAAAATAAACAGACTGAGAATGGGGGAGAAAAGGGGAAAAGTACTGTTAGAGAAGATGGATGTAGAGCAACTGCACACAAAAATTAAACATGCCCCTTCCAATATCAAAGGCAACTACAATATTTGGTCATGTATAATTTATAAGAGAAATATTCACTGCAAAATTACAGGAAACACAAAAAAACTCAGAGCAACAAAAGCAGTCTGGCTAGAAAAAGAGTAAACTTGCCAAGAAATAGCAAATTTCAATAAAGGTGATGTTACAGACTTAGCACCCAAAGTGAAAGCACTGTTTCAATCAAGTTTGGCATTTATGGAAAGAATATTATAAGCAGAGATGACAAATGTTTAACACTATGTCATCTAAGAAATCTCTGCCTGCAGAGATCTACTTCAAAATCAGCTCTGGAAGCCAAACTTTTCTGTTTCCTCTTCAATTTCCATGACTTTCCTTGGTAATGTATCATTTATGAACATCACTGACAAAAAATAAATGGAAAAAACCAGCTATTTACTATCTGTAAGTTGCCATGCAGAGAATTATCAACAGTTTTTGTTGTTCAAGGGGAAAAAAAAGGCTGTGCACCTGAGGCAAGAGGAGAATTCTTTCCATCACTTTGCTCTTGGGGAGGTTTCTGAAATACTCTGGAGGTAAGACAGAGCTGATACCCACAGAAGATACTTCACTTGAAGGAAAAAAAAGGACTAATTGATTTCTTTTACAGCTAATCCAGTCGCTGGATCCACCTACCCTCAAACATCCTGCAGCCTGCATTGTCACTGTGACCAGGCAGGCCTAGTTGGCTCTGCTCCATGAACATGTCTGATCTCAGTTGTGGGGCAGCACCAGCAGCAACACCTCCCACACCACCCAGAGATGGCTTCTGAGTTTTAAGCTTTTCTTTTCATCACTCAGATTCCTGGAAATTTAGCCCCAAACCGTATTGTTTCTTAAGTTGTTGTTTGGAGAGCCTAAGAAGCATCAAAAAGGAAGTTCGGTACTAAGTGGTTTTACCTGGAAATTTAAAAAGCTCCAAGGTCTCAACAAAATTGACTTTGGAAATGAGAAGAGACCTTAAAAGCCTTCTCTTGACTGATGTGAAAGGTGGCATGAAGATAGATATTGAAATAGGTTGAAGACAACCTATTTCTGCACAAGTCTTTGCTTGAACCAACTGGTTAAAACCTGCTCACCTCAAACACAGGTAAATTGGGTGTAAATCAGGTAAATCATCACACGTATAATCTGCACCTTAAGATTTATAACTTTTAGCACAAGATAAAACATGGCTACTAGGAACTAAAAGGAGAAGTTACTTCCTCAAGGGCTACAACACAAGTGACTGACCACACAGAGAGTTGTGAGGTGATCCAGTGTGGAAAACCAACCCCTCCCCAAGCTGTTGTTGCTGTCTGGAACAGAGAACACCACACACAAACTCTGCAGCCTTTTCTTCTTAACTTTGCAAGCCGATCATTGACGTGGATGAAACCTCACGCCAAGAATTATTGGGGCTTTCATTTTAAGCTCCCAGGAAAGCCCTGAATCTCCTCGTAGGCCAGATGAGCTTTGAATGCCAACACACTGTACAAGATTACACAGAGCCATCTGTTCACACGCTGAGCCTGTTGAGAAGCCTCATCTCACACACTGCTGGTCTGACACGGGCCAGAGTAACAGGTTAAAAAAAAGAAAAAAGCCACTCTCTGGCCATGTCCCTCATTTCTGCTTCAAAAACCTCAAGCAAAACCTCAGGGTTCCTTCAGGTGCCCTGCTGGAAACAAACACACTCTTGGCCAGACATACAGCAAACTTTTGCCAGCTCTCTGGAAGGAGAAGGTGGCTACCTGCCCCTCACAACCCACCCAACGCCGGGCCCAGGCCAGGCTCCTAACGTGGAGCTGTTTGAGCTCAATAACCCTGCAGGGGGCAGGTGGGTTTCTGCCAGCTCGGCCTGCCTGACAGGGCACCACAGGAGTGGGGGTACCGAGATCTGGCCTTTCCTTCCCTCCGGGGAGCACCTAACAATTTTAATTACCCTCTAATTAGCCTTTACTGAGCAGTGCCAACGCAGCAGTGAAGGGCAGAGGGTGGAAAGCGCCCGGTCCCCGGGCACCTGGAGCCGCCTG
>NW_008607275.1:0-2501 GCF_000691845.1 Merops nubicus | reverse complement strand
CGGGGCCGTGCGCCACCTGCTGCCCCCGCGGTGGGCACCCTGTGCCCCGCAGCCCCCACCGCCTCACCGGACTTGCCCACCCAGAGGGCGGGTTTCTTCTTTTCATTTATTCCCCCTCCCTTCCCTCTTTCCAGATCAGACAGTGACATTGTGTCTTGTAGCTGGTCGCAAAATCGAGTTACTGCTGGAAATTAGGAATGTCTCCCCACCTCTTCCACTCGTTTTCAACTGTTGGAAACTGTTCCCAAAATCATCAAGGGACATGCAGCACGTTTAGGTTTGTCCTTAAAGGAAAAGCTGACTTATTTGAAAAGCTGTGAGGAACGCACAGGTAGGGAAGGTTAACAACATCTGGCATTCCTCTTACAGATATTGTCCATGGAGGAATTTGCTTATTTAGGATGTAAGAGTGTAACTGAGCAACAGACCAGTAAAAAAATCACTCAACAATTTCTATTTATGCTTAGAAGCCTCTATTTACCTCCAGAATTCTAGCAATGGCAAAGTGAGTGTTGGAGTGAGGGCTTTGATAAGCAGTCCTGTGTGTCAGACTGAAAGACAGATATACTAGAGAGCATCCAACCCACTGCTGCCCCGTCTATCCTGGGATGTTAGTGCCTAAAATTAGTTCATGTTCAGAATAGTGTTATAAATTGCTTAGCTCTGCAGACACAAAATTCATAAGATTCTTCCCCATGACTGAGGCTGCCATACCCTTACTTGGTCACATAAGTTCAGGGGACACGGGTGCCTCTGTCTTTCCTAAAACTCTGCTATACATAAAATTCAGCTGAACACATATCAAATATCTGACTTAGTTCAGGAATAATGATATATAAAAAAAATCCAAACAAACCGACAACACTGCTTTTTGGCTTATGGCTAAGTTCAGAAATAAGGCCTGTAAATGTATTTTTCTGAAGACATAGAATGTGTCTAACATCCCGTCATGGTCAATAAAGGTGTAACAACAATCAGCTACTTCGAGCATAGAAGACTTAGGGTACCCTTTACTTACCTAAACATAGGTATCTAGTTCCACTTTGGGTGCCCTCATGTTGTTTGTTCCTATAGCATGTGACAGTCAAATCTGCAGTTCTCATGTGGTTGTAGTGGATAAGTCTCAAAATGGACTGCCTTGTGAGACACACCACATTCAGGCAGCTGAACTGAGTCCCCAGAGGCCAAATCTCTATGGAGGTTTCTAGCAGCTACAGTGGAGGCTCAGGCAGTCCTCACAACCGTAAAGAGTATGTGTCCCTATAGACTTCTATGCCTAGGAGTCTTAATTTTGAATCATGTCCTCCTCAAAGGACTTCCAAACAAGTTCAGGAGCAACTAAATTCAAGAATCATGGCACTCACCTTTCACGTGGCCGTCTGAGGACTCACACGGCCAACAGCAATCCTACTTTTGAGTCTGCATCACTAGACAGGATCTGGTATTACAATGCAGACAGTACAGGAAGGGTTCCTCACCACAGCAGCAGTAATGACCTTGGTCCTGGATTGAGAGGATGAATCTTAATGTCTTTAACATCTCTCTTGTGCTGCCACAAACTGTCTAAAACCCAGTTGCTCTGGACCTTCCTAAAAAAGGACACTGAGGAAAATCAATCCAAATTAACTAAAGGTATAAATTTAAAGTGTTAAAACTTGCTTTTAGTGTAAGTGTAAAGACAATTTAATACTGAATAAGGAGATCCTCAAAGGAGCTTAATGAGGTTTTGCTAATCCACTTAAAGAAGTGAATCTTTCCTGAATTTTCCCTGTGGACACACCCCTAATCTTCTGTCATAAATTCACTATTACTTTTCTTGTCTGCGTAAATTTTATAAAGTTTATGGCTTCAATGCACCAAATAAAGTCCACCTATTGCTGCTCACTTACACTCAGCTACACTAGAACTGGGTGAGACCACTGCTGTCATTTGCAAATTTGCAAACTTTTGCAAGAATTTGATTCTCTACATCTTTTCAATGATTTGCTAAAAAAAAAGCAAACCACAAACAAACAATAAAAAAATCCAGCAAACTATATATTTTATTTACAAGGTGTTTTTTTTTTCTTTCCCTGAATTGCTAGCCCTCTCTGTACCTCCGGCAGTTCCTAAAGACTGAATATTACCCCTCCTTACTAGTGATCCGGAAGCAGGAGCTTAATCTCAGACCAGAGTCCTAGCAAAACCAGGGTTCAGCTTTTTTGAAATGCAGGAGCTGTTCACATTCCCATTGGAGCCAGACATTTAGGACACGTATCAAGAAAACACACAATCATTTGTTTCTTCATCACCTAAGGTTTTGAACTCAATTTTTCCACTTGTTCATGGTACCCAACTCAGCAGATTATTTTTTTCCCTTCAAGAATCAGCATTTATTCAGCACTAAATGTATCTATGGTGAATTAACACATGCAATGAAAAGCACGCTGTTCTGGTGAGATGCCAAGGATTACCGGAAAATACGAATTCCTGGTAAAAAAAAAAAAAATTTTTAACATTTA
>NW_008607274.1:0-849 GCF_000691845.1 Merops nubicus | reverse complement strand
TGGGTTCATTTTCTTTCAGTCCTCACTCCTCACTATCCATAAGGGTAGACTCAGAACCACTGAGCAGTGGACACTGCTCCTGCTTCACAGCCTGGCCTCCAAATTCTGCTCACCTGGGCTGGCTTTAAATCTCATCCCTCTTCCAAACAAATATCTACTGTATCTTCCACTTTCCCACTCAACGAGAAGCCTTTGCAATATATTCCTGCTTCCTGGCTGCATATTCCAGTGACTCCTCACCCAAAATATTTGGGAAAGCTGTTTACCAGAGGATGACACACACAGACGTTTGAAATGTCGTTCCATCTTTTCAGGTTTTAAAGCATTTTAAAATATAACTGAGGAAAAAGAGTTACCATGCAGCACAGCAAGTTTGATTCCCCTTCCAAATACAATTTTTCTAGTTCTTGACTGCTGACATTGTAACATCAGTTTTTACAAATCTGGAAGGGGACTTTACTTTTGAGTTTTAAAACAAAAATATTATGTCAGATTCTCTTAGGCTAAGAGTTAGAAGATCCAATATCTAAGCCATTAGTCAGGATAACCTCCAGGTATTATTTTAAAGATTCAAAGATCAAGTCTAAAAACTTGAATGGCCAGAAACTCTATAAAAATGCTAAACCTTTTATGGAGCATTCAGCCATGTGTGAACTGCCTGCAGCGTTCGATGTGTTTTATGCCAGTGTTACACCTCCCTAATTGGCACACTGCTGTCAACCTCTGCAAAAACATAGATGGGTGTTCCCAACACACGCTGACAATCAGTTCACCACCAAAGAAATCTAACAGAAAATCATCAGGAACAGCAAGATCAAATTAAAAAAAATGTTCACACATTCTCTGGTT
>NW_008607273.1:7277-15517 GCF_000691845.1 Merops nubicus | reverse complement strand
CCTTTTTACATGGAACCAGGACAGACATCCTGGTAGACATAGAACAAAAATATAGGAAAAAGCAAGGAATATTAAACCAATCAGGCTGTATTGCAAATCACATGGTTTCACAGAAATTCTGTAAATATTTATGGTCAGCTTCTTCTGACAGGCATCATCCTGGAAAGTATAAAATAAACTTTAACATCAATCTGCCTTCCGTGAAATGGATGCAGCCAGAGCTGATGAAAATGTCCTTGAGGTATCAACCACCTTTCCACATATTTAAAATTACAAAGCTCTGTAAATTACAACCACATAAATCCAAATTAAGATGTAGGAGGTATTACTGCAGGCTCACAGTGATGTATATGAGTGCAATATTTGGCTCAGCTACTTTCTGCTGTTGTTCCTTTAAACTGTGCTCATAATGAAGAAGAGAAGTAATATAATAGCTCAACACATTTTTATGTAAATAGTTGGGTTTTTTTATTTATTATATTATTTGGAAAACCATTAAGGAATTTTTCTGTCCTTTGTGATAGCCTTTCAAAAGCTCCTTTTATCTGAAACTAATAAAATTTTCCATTTTTCTTCTTTCCTGTGGTTTAAAAAATAATTGTATTGTCTTCGTATTATTGTTAGTTTTCATCTGTCCCTAATTTAGTATTAGACCACTAAGAATGATACTATCTAGATTCAAAGATAAGTTTCCTTCCAGAAAATTATCTGTTACTTTGCATGGAAACTCTTTTAAATATTACTACACACTGCCTTTATTTTTTTTTATATAGGAGCTCAACATGGCAGTTTGTGAGTTGTTTTCTTAAAGGCAAAGTTTTGTAGTGTCCCCTACTTCCTCATGTGAAACATTAACATATACAATGTGATGGGTAGAAATTCCACTATATGTTGTGGTAGAAGTGCTTTTAATCAGGTCTGAAAATGCTGTAAGAGAAACTACTTCACATTACCTAATTTGTATCATCAGATTCAAATAACAACATTGTCAAGTGTGTCCAGTTGTATAATCAATTCTGCTAGAGTAAGATTCTGCAATTCTGCAGAAACATTGCATTTTGAAGAAAAAACATATATGAGTACAAATAATATGCTGGGAATACACTGTATTGCTTACAATTATTTTTCATTTTAAAGACTGGAAAGGAGAATAAGAACAGCTTTCTCAGGAGAAATGTATGAAAAGTAGACAGGTATCACCAGCATAAAGTGCCTTGACATTCAGTAGCAATGACATTAGTCAGTAAATATACATAAACTCAAACCAGGCAAATATACAATGCCACTGGCAAATTTCCCAATGTCAAGGAGAAACTCAACAAAATAACAGAAGGATGTATGTCAATAATATGATGCTTCCGTGTATTACGGAAGAAAGGGTCAAGGTACAGGTGCATCCTGGTTGGAAAAGAGACATAATATGATGTGGTGAAAGGAAGGGTCAGTTATGCCATATGATGTCCTTTATGGAATATTTCCACTACACTGATGATTTTTTCTGTTTGGGATTAGTTTCTGTAGCCTATGAAACACTAGAAATGGCATGCTTGATAAGCAGTAATGTAAGGGAATACAGTTGGTGTCCTGAGTCCCTTGCTTTCTTTTATCCTGTCACCCAAATTCTGGAGTTCACTTGCATGAGAAAACCTGCTTCAGATTTTTTTCTTCTAGTTGAACAGAAGGAACCCTTTCCATCCCCTCTGGACTAATGCTGCAAACAGTCAGCAGTCAGGGGAGCTAAACTTATTCATACCAAGAACAAATTAACTAAGGAAATCTAGTTGGTTTATGTGTCAGATTCAGGCTTTTTGTATTCCAGCTGAGGTTTCAGTTAGAAGGAAGGACTTTTACTGACATTGGCTTTAGTTAAGCAAGGACACCCACCTTGCTGAAAGAGGAGCTCGGCATGGCAAAGGATCAGACCTCAGCAGTAAGCTCTTCCAGAAGCTTCTTCTCTCTGTTAAACAAAGTTCAATATGAAAAAAAGGTTACTTTTCACATATTTTTTTCTTCAGAAAACATGAAACACCTTTTGAAGTATACGAGAGAAGAACCTAAACAGAAACTTAGTAATATCACTGTGATCAATATGCAGACTGTTAAATATAGATGAGCTAAATGCATTTTTGCATTTAATTAAACTGTATGCAGTATTTATGCAACAGGAGGATTAAGTTTCACTCATGACTTGTAGCAACTTGTGCAGTTCTGGGCTTCCACATACAACAGAGGCATGGACATACTAGACAGAGTCCAACAAAGGTACACAAAGATGATTAGGGGACTGGCGCATCTCTTCTATGAGGAAAGGCCGAAGGAGCACTGACTGTTTAGCAGACTAATCATGGGAGAATCTCATCAGTGTGTGTAAATAGGTGATGGGAGGTTGCCAAGAGGATGTAACCAGCCTCTTCTCAGTGGTGCCCAATGACAGGACAAGATGCAATGGGCATAAACTTAAACACAGGGACCTGTCTTAAGAACAGGAAACACTTTTTTACATTGAGAGTGACTGAGCATTGGCACAGGCTGCCCAGAGAGGCTGTGAAGTCTTCATCGTTGGAAATATTCAAAAGTTGTCTAGACATGGTCCTGGGCAAACAGCTTTAGAT
Organism: Merops nubicus; assembly: GCF_000691845.1. NCBI lineage: Eukaryota > Metazoa > Chordata > Aves > Coraciiformes > Meropidae > Merops > Merops nubicus. The sequence continues at coordinate 12,905 of NW_008607273.1, read as the reverse complement.
GGTCCTGTTTAAGCAGAGAGTTGGACCTCCAGAGGTCCCTGCCAGCCTCAGTCAGTTTGTGATTTTGATTCTATGCCTGTGCTCTGGCTCTAAAGACAAAATGTAATTCTCACAAAAAGTGAAGACCTCTCATTCTGCTGTGGCTAAGCCAAGAATTAGTAGAAATAATTTTCAGTTTGTGTACTCTAATACTGAAAGACTGCAGCAATTAATATATGAGTAAATCTAGTTGTCTTCGCTGACAAGAACTGGAAGTTGGTAACTGAGCTGTAAGTAGAATTGTGACTTAAGATGACATTCTTAATGTACGGATGCGTATGGAATTTATTCTTGGGTTCATTACCATTCAGTTAGCATGGTCAGTTGTTATGGGTACTATCTGCCAGAGATCAGACATGTGGTGCAATTTAAAATAGTAAAACCAAAGTCTGCAATTGTGGTGTAGGAAAAATTAACTTTGAAGTGATACTTTTTAACTCTCCTATGCCAATTTCAAATTCTCATCTGCAACTATTTTTTTAGCATTGATACTATCAGTCTTCACTACTTTCACTCTGCAATACCAAGAGCTCCCTGTCTCATGCAGTGACACTTATAAACCTTTTATAGCAGTGTCTTTGGGCAGGCTATTTCCACTGATTCAGGCATAGTGGGAACCAGGAGCTTTTCCAAAAGTTTACAAAATCTTTCTTTGTGACCTTCTTCCTCCCCTCAGATAAATCGATTAATCTTTCTTTGGCTCATTTTTGCAGTCTCTAGAAAAACAATTACAACATCATATTGCTGCTGTAAAGCTTCACTCATGGTCTGCCAAAGTGCTTTGATATCCTGAGATATAAGGCACTGCAGAACTGCCTGGCTTACACAAGAGCTGTGGGCTCCTGTGCCTGGGGACTGACCTACAGTGGCTCATCTTCAAACAGGAGAGAGCAGCCAGGCAGTAACAGCCCCTCTTGGTCTCTCTGGAAAGCATTACACAGGTAAAATGTTCTCTGTGAACTCTTGTCAGCTTGACTTTTTTCAAGGTGGTGATATGATTTGGATGTGTCGAAGTTGACTGGTATTCAGCCTGTGAAGAACAGAAACTTAATTGGTGGGTAGGAGTTGTGGTTTTGGGGACATTCATGACCTTTTATGATACTGCTCGTTTGTGTTATTTCAGACAAGCCAATAAAAGCTGCCTAGAATTTCTCTGCAAGACTTTGCTATAAAGGATGGTGCCCCCCGGCTTTCAAGACCAATGAATGAGAACACTAGATTTGTTAAAGAAACACCATCTATAATTGTCAGGTTGACTTAATGGCCTTCCATCTGCAGGTGGTCACACAGACATGGTGCATACCTGTACCATCCAGATTTGAGAGTCCTCGGCAGACTTTCAATTTGCTTATAATATAGAAGCAATGCAATGTTAAAGGTTTAAATGTATTTTACAGAATATTGCTAAAAATGGGCTTAATAGTCACTGCCAATTTTTTATTGTGTATGGCAGAATTCTGTGGGGCTTATTTAGATTTTTTTGAGCTTCATCTTCTGCTAATGATGGCAGATATGAATAATGTTTAGCTGTAAAGTGACTGGGACAAGAAGCCTTCAAATATCTGCCAGAAAAATGAGAAAGGATTAGTAGATGTGTATAGTTCTGACTGTGTAAACAGTTTTACAAGCACACTATAGTAAATCAGATTCAATGTGTTCCTTTGTTTTCCCAGTTTAAAAATCTTAAATGAGTAGCTGAAAAGAGAAAAGATGGGTTTTGTGCTGTAGCAACTGGAGGGCAGTGATGGGAGCCTGGAAAAAGGTCAGAGGCTGAGGCTGAATCTGTTTGTTTAAGCTGCACTGCACTCCTGCCATTTCCTGCCCCTTAGTCCTGTGTGTGATGGTCTCCCAGTGTCATGGCTTGTGAGGACAGTGACCTACATAGGATCCAGGTTTGAAGTCTGTTCCTACAGGAGGTGTGCTGTAATCTGTCTGGTGACGCAGTTATCTGGCGTGAATGTGGGCCAGTAATTATATGAGGCAGGCAAGCACGGAGTCACTGCTAAAGAAATGTTCCGTGGTCCCTTTCAGGCTGTTTACAGCCACCAAAAGCTTCCATAGTTAGATAGTGAGCTTTAAGGACAGAGGTGCTGTCATATCTTTGTAAGCATTAGGGTGGTTTTATGGTACTGCATAAGTAATAAGCACGTACAAATGGAAACTAAAAAAAAAACAAAAACATAAAGTCAGGAGCAAAAGAAAACTGGCTCAGGAGCTTCTGCAGGTTCGCTGGTATAAGTGGGAGCTATATGCCCCTAATTTAGTGGGTGTCTCTACGAAGCAATTGTTCTGTGCATATGTGGGGTGGAAAAATAAGCTTGGAAAATATTGGGGAGAGCTGCAAACCTAGGTGATTTTATCAGAGGTGTGGGTAGCCAGACACTGCACAGCTGGCAGAAGGTAATGGAGTTTGGATAAATGCTTATGCTTAAGCATTTTGCAATTGATTCTGGTTTATAATATTCAGAATTCAGTAGAATATTTCTTTCTCTGAAGTTATTTTTAACACTTTAGGAAGTGTTTCAAAGGGCAGCTAGCTTCCCTCCCTCACTCAGTTTTAATTATGTTCACAAAACAATTATTACTTTAAACTATAGCAGAAACACTTACTTTAAAAGGACTTATTTTCTCTTTCCAGGAACCCTGTACTAGCTCCCATCTTCTACAGGCTTACCAAGCAAACTGTGTAAAGAAAAGTGGCTCCTGTGACCACTGGAGAAAACAGTTGAACCAGACAAGCATTTGCTGAGAGCTTAACCTGGAGTTTGTGCCAGACTGGTTATGCAAGCTTACCGAGAGGCTTCTTGCTTCCATCAGACATCAGAATTGCTAGCTTTTGCAACTACAGGCACAGGATGCTTGGAGTATGTCAGCAGCCAGGCGTTAGACTATACCCATCAGGTAGTTACGGCTGTGGGTGCTTGCCGAGGATGCTTCGTGCAGGCAAAACTGCGTGTGGGGGAGGCAGGGTAAATGGCATTGCCTTTAGCTGAAGCTGAACTCGGGGCTGCTTTCCAGCCAGCAAGCGTGAAACTGGCATTTACCTCTGCGGCGTGCTGCCCTTGCTGCACTGACAGATCTTCACCATCAGCTAATAACGTTCTGCATTGCAGGGCTGCATACGTGCTGCTGCATTTTCTATATCATTACCTATCATTATTAAAAAAAAAAGGAAAGGAAAGCAAAAGACATGTTGAGTTGAGATCTGCAGATATGAACACCTATTTTCCTAAACAGAGTAAGAAAAGTAGTATTTCATATTGGTTTGTGGTTGACGTGAAGTCTGTGCTATTTGTGAGGGTAAAAAAACCCACTGAGGCTGGCAAACTAAGGTCTTTCATACCTTCTTGTGAAGAGAAAACGTGAAAACTTATTTCCTGGGAGACACCCAATTAAAAAAAATAGCCTTCTTTTGCACTTTTAAAGTAGGAGCCAGCAGGAGCTTCACTTGATTATCTATGGAAGGATTTGCAGGTTCTGGAAGGACCATTGTCCCCAGGTTGTGCAATGAAGGGAAAGATGGTATCCCTTGAGGACGGGTGTTATCAGGAAGAGCCTGGCCAAAGGTCTCCTCCTGCCTGTTTCTGATGGTACAAATATTTGTATCATGTATGAAGTTATTGTGAAACCCAAGCCCAGATCATGAGAGAAAACCTTATTTTTAGAAGTTCACAGGGACACCGATAAGCATCTTCTAAACTTAGGTATTCTGTGTCTCAGCATCTATGAAAAGACAGGTGAAATGAAAATGAGTGTCACATCTCCAGACATTGTGATGTTGTAGCATAGGTGTCCTAGTGCTGATGTCCTCAGACAACTATGCAGCTAGGTATGAAATTTTTGGCCTATAAAATTGTGATTATGAAGAGGAAACACAGAAGACTGAAATAAAAGAAGACTGAAATTCTGAGGGAGAACTGATGTGCTTCATCTGGAATTGAGAATTGATGCCATAAAAAAAACAATGAAACAAGCAGAGGTTGCAGCTTTCTCATCCTAGCAGTTAATATTGCAGAATTTGGGAATCCTTTGTAATTTCAAATATCAAGCTGCTGCTTCAGTCCTTATTGTGCATTTAAAGGTCTAACTTTGGACATGCAAGTTTGGAGATGCTAAAGCAATTGGAATATATCCTTTTGTGGGAAGGAAAAAGTAACTATGAGCAGGACAGTAATTTGATCTTACAAGTATAGTTTTGCAGAAAAAGGTACGTCATCTTGAGAACTTAGCTGAAAATCTAGTGATTGCATAATTGAATATTAAAGCTTTTAGTCCTTACCCTGTTGATTCACTTGGTAGCTGTGTTTTAATACTCCTAATATGAAAGAATCCCATAATAAAATAATAAAATTTAGAAATGAAGAGGACACATTGACACAGTGTCAATTGCTTCATGTTTGTTTCACAGATTTCCTGCCCTGATAAAATATTGAACAGTTTGTAAGTGAGCACAGCTTTTTAGCTTTTGTATGCTGCTGTGAATTTGTGAGGTGAGTGTAGCTGCTACCCAAGGGTGCAGTACTTGGTGGAGAGTTAGGTATGAGAAATGGGGTCAGGTTACCTGGACCCTCAATGCCCGAGTAATTCACCATATAATCTGCAGTTATTGTATCTGAAAGCCTTATAGTTGGCACACACACACAAAAAAAGTAGTCTCTTCCAGCATCTCAGCAGGTTAATTAGTTTAGCTTATTTTTCAGACTGAACATCATTTTTATAAAATACACTGTTGCATATTTCCTAAATTTGCTCAATATTCCAGAAAGTGTGGTGATGATTTGTTACAACTAATCTTATTTGCAAAAATAAATTAATGAGGTATATCAGTAAAATCTATATTTTTGATGGTTATATGTTCTATTTGCTTTTTTAGGTTAATAAATCTGCAGGCTCTTTCCTGTCATTAGTTCAAAATAGATGTGGAGATTTTCTTTCAGATATGCTCCATTTTGCTTCAAAATTATTGTTATTGATGTTGTTGGGGTTTTTTTGTTTGTTTGGTTGGTTTTTTTTTAAATGGCTTTCAGTATAGCAAAGGGAAATTATCTTATGTCCTTTGGAAGAGTGTGTTAGGTGTTTTTCAATGAGTTTCACACCAATATGTTGCGCATTGGTCTAACGGGAACATGTTGCATACTGAACCTTTGGCCCAGCTGTTAGTGGTTCCTTTGCAAGTTCCAGCATCAGGTTGGCTTCACTGTGTAATAAAACTTCTCTGTAAAACCTGTACAGATGTTGGCTGGTAGGAGCAAGCTGTCCTGGCCTGTTCAGTGCTGCAGGAGGAACAGCAGACGGGGGAGAAGCAAGCAGTACCTTCTTAATAAGATCTCAACAAGGCAAACTAAAATAACCATGTCATTTATCTGTGTCATTTCCTGTCATGTGCTGCTTAGCAGTGTGTCTTTGACCAACCTTCCAGTACTCTGTCTTCACAATACAATTTAGTCTTCTGCTCAATTTATTTGCTACCAAAAGTCAGTATTATATTACTGAAGCATATCCATGATGGAGAATTCAGATAGTAGAATATGGCCTGTACTTCATGCTCATTATGTTAGATACTTCTGTTTAAAGATGAATACTAGTAAC
>NW_008607273.1:0-7246 GCF_000691845.1 Merops nubicus | reverse complement strand
GGAATGGAAGTAGAATTGCAGTGCATTATTTTAGAGTCATGCAATATATTTTTATCTTGGAGCAGCAGAAGATTAATAGTTACATACCTATCACTTAAAAGGAGGAAAAAAAAGGGTATGTCCAGCTGATGGTAGTATGTGTCATTTCCTCAACTCTTTGCGTTCTCTTTAGAGAGAAAATCCCTGAAGTAAATCTGGCATAACAATACCAGCTCCTTACACTATGTGACTCAGACACATCAGAGTTGAATATTATGTTACTCCCTATTTGTATGGAGTGTCAACAGCCATAGCATCCAAGTTGTAGATGCTTGTAAAGCATTCTTGAGTACGACAGATTTCAATTCATAATGCAAAATCAGAATGTCATAACTGCTTTCTACTCCATTCTGCAATTTTTATTAAAAAAAAAACTTGTTTGAAATTCAGTTACCATTAGAAATGTCTTTATTCTTTGTTTATTTGTTACTACATTACAATTTGCCCAAAATAATTTAGTCAGCAGTCAACCTTACTGTTCAGAAAATGCAAATGAGGAACAATAGTAGGCTTTTGTTTTGTCAGTTGTTCTCAGATACTAACATGGATAATTAATTTGTCTATTTTCTTTATCTATTTATTTGTCTGTTATCACAAGGTGGTTCCTCTCTACCTGGTGGGGATTTTTTGTTGGTGTTGTTTGGTTGTTTGAGGGGGTTGGTTTGTCTGTTTTCTATATAGCTATGGACATTTATTAATTTCTTCTACTGATTATCTTAAACAGCTGGTGTGTTTTTCTTAGTTGTGCTGCATCTCACACAGTGAGTTTGAGTGGTGAAAAGAATGATGTAAGTCAGCAGCTTTGCAGACTCTTGACATTTCATAAACCAGTGTTTTATGGATATTAATTTCTATATAGAGTCAGTGCCTTGAAATTTGGGTTCCAGAGAGCAGTGCTTTTCAATATTGCAAAATCAAATTTTCTTCTTGCTAAAAATGACATCTTTGCTAGCTCTTCTTGGGATGGCTGAATGGTCACAAACTTTTTGTATGCTTTCCTTTGCCACAGGGTCACATTACTTTTGAGAACCAAGGTTCCAATACAGATGAAATAAATATTAGTATTTACTTATTTTTATTGAGTAAAAATTTATCCAGTCTCACGATGATATTCATAATTGCACTAAAGGTCAGATTTTTCTCAGGTTAAAGTTTTTTTTCTCTATATCTGTTTCTTGGATACAATTTTTAATCTTATTACAAGAAAATATGGATAGTTTTTTTGTTCCACTTTGGAAATAAAATCTAAACTAAAATATGCAAAATTCTCTCATGAATGTCCTTATTCTGAAAAATTATGAGTGTTTGTAGAGTCTAAAGTATGTTAGCGGGAACCAAGATGGGAAGAGGGCAAAGCTAAAGTGTTTGCAGATTAGCAGTATAAGTGTATTTGTGTCCACCCTTAAAATCTGAAGTTATTCTCATAGAATGGTGGCTGCTGAACTGCAAAATTCAGAGGATCTGAAGATCCTTTTCAAAAAGTCATCATTACTCAAACACAACCTAAGTAGACATGTAGCCAATGGAGTATTTAAGGAAGATAAAGTAGAACAGCAGTTGCTGCTGTTTCAGTTCTTCTGGACGCTTACAATTCTTGGTTTTTTTCCTCAAATAGTCTCAATAGCCTGCTTCCCTGAGTTACCAGTAATTTTCTAATTAAATGGCATTTCAAAGACAAATGCCACTTTCTTGATGCCAAAACTTGTCACAAAAAAGATTTCTTACAGTGGATCTCCAAGTCGACAGATCAGGGAGAGGAAAGGTTAGCTGCTGCAGCATTATTTTGGCTCTGTAAACAGCCGAGTGCTTCAACTCTTGCTGGCTTTGCAAATGTTAAGGCTATTCAGCACCTATAAAATTTACTTAATACCTCAGACCTAAGCTTGGGAGCCACTCAGCAATGACAGTATGTTACAGACATCAGTACATGGCTGAAAAATCCTATTATTGGACTTTGATCTATTGCTACCCTTGTGAAAGTGCCAGTCCTACAGATATTCAAGTGTTTGACTAGCCTAGTTTATTCATTTCACACAGCCAGCCTAAAATCATCTTGTGCACCTCAAAATATTTTTCCAGTCCCTCTTGGCCAGTCTTTCTTAATATGTGGTGATGCATTAAGGCCAAATTTCTCAGGCATGTTCTTTAACTTTCTTATTTTTTTAATCTTTATTGAGAAGACAGTCAGCTTTCTGAATAACAGTTTTGGATTAATGTGCTGTGTTCCACTGGAACTGGCTGGTATTCTCCAAAAGCTACATCCTCTAGAAATCATCATGAATATGACTCAAGCTTCCTTCTTGCACTTGGAACAAAAAGGAGTCCAGAAAAATAATGAATACTTTCTCTAGGGAAGCTGTAGTGTCTACAGTAATTTAATGCAGTCTTCAGCAGACATTTTATAGACAAGAATATGCAGTTTTCCAAACAAGTTACAGAGGACTCACTCCTGGGACATGTGAACTCAAATATCTTTTTTCTTTCCCACCTGTTACATCTTTGTTCCACCTATTTTATGTGCCTTGTTCAGGATGATTTTGTTTTGTGTTCAGTGTTCTACTGAAGAGTGAGTGAGCTGAGAACCTCCTGAGATATGTCACAAATTTAGGTCTCTTTGCTAGTAACATGAGTGTCTAATTGCAGTTGTTTTAAATGACTGTGAGTTTTTTTTTATGCTAGGTGATGCAGATGTATCTCCCATTCTGTGGGATTGCTATATCCAATGCACAGCTATTTGCAGCTTCAAGGAAGGAATATGACAGAAGCAGGGTGAGTAAAAAATGTATATTAGACCAATATCAAACCTTCATCTTTTCTTCCTTCAGATTCCAGCTAGGCATATGTGTTTGCTAAGCAAATAGTTTTAACTGTGTTTTGGTTTTAAAAATGCATTTTCAACAGATCACTGTCTTCACTGAGGCAGCAAACAGAGAACGTGGGAGGGTAATAGGCTCATGGTGGTGGCTGTTGTTCCTTGATGTCAGTTCCATGTTTTGTAGTGCTGAAACAACTGTGTTTGTGACACAGATGGTGAAGGAGAGAGTGTTACTTTGGCAGGGATTCAAATTCTCATAAAATTTCAGTAATAGAAAACCTTTGTCATCCTGAATTTGTAATGTTCAATTCGTATGCAAATAATGTGGATATATGTTTATAAAAGTCAGAAAGATAAAAACCTGTATGTGAAGGGTTTTGACAGCATGTATCTGCATAGATCCACAACTCACATTGCTCATGATTGCTGATGCCATGCATGAGTTGGGACACGAAGCTCCAAAGAAGTGAAAATACTGCTGAGCTCACATGTCATCTACTTCTCAGGGAGGTCTTTATTTTTTCAAGACATAAAATGGTAATTTTGAAGGTTCTCTAATAATGATTGACTTCTTTTTAAATACTTTTTCCTGCAGTGATGGGAAATTATACTTTTGTTATCATGGATCACAGCTCCAAAGCTTCAGCAGAAGCACCACTGGTAGTGTTGAACCTGCTCTTGCTTCACAAAACAGGAGAAGCTACATTGGAATGGGTCTGTGTGTTGAGCACTGACATTTGTATATTCAGGATTTCAGAGCTTTCCATATAGAAGCTAATACTTTCCATTGCTATGAAAACTAGCAATGGCCCTTTCTAATGGTGTATTTACTTAGAGTCATGAAGCTGCTTAGCTTATCTTCTGTCCAGGTCTAACTACAGACTACTGTATTTTGTTGTGTGGATGTGTAGGAGACTTAGGGGAAAAAAAGAGATTTTCTGCTAAAGATTTTTTTCTTTGTTTGATACTCAAACAAAATAATTGTTTGACTACATAGAGACTTCAAATTTGCTGCAGATTCCCAGCCTGCAGGGAGCAATGACAGACTTTTGAACAGTATTTAATAATCTGAGGGAGACATTCAACAGAAAAGTATTAGGGACATTCTCATTCCCTATTAGAAAATGGTAAACTCTGGTTGTTGGACACATCAAGAAACTGAATGAGAGATAGAGGCTTTTTGTTTCATGTTGCCACTTCAACCATGCGAGGCACCACAAATATGATTGCCATTTGACAGCTACATGGTGGCCTGTACTTAATTGTATTTCTGACCTGTTGCTGGTCTTTAGCTTTGCCTAGTCCATGGTTCAAATTGGTTGGCAAGTAACACATGATGGGCATGCCCATACTTTGCCCTCTCTATCAAACTGAACACCAATGGTGGCAACTGTCAGTGACCATGACAAACATTTTGCTGATGAGCACTGATGAAAGCTAAGACCACTAACGTTTATATGCTTACCTATATGTTAAGGGAAGGAGTGGCTGGAAAGCTGCCTGGTAGAAAAGGACCTGGGGGTGCTGGTGGACAGATGACTGAACATGAGCCAGCAGTGTGCCCAGGTGGCCAAGAAGGCCAATGGCATCCTGGCCTGGATCAGAAATGGTGTGACCAGCAGGAGTAGGGAGGTGATCGTGCCCCTGGACTCAGCACTTGTGAGACTGCACCTTGAGAATTGTGTCCAGTTTTGGGCACCACAGGATAAGAAGGACATGGAGGTGCTGGAGTGGATCCAGAGAAGGCAGTGAGGCTGGTGAAAGGGCTGGAAAACATGCCTTGTGAGGACCAGCTGAGGGAACTGGGGTCGTTTAGCCTGGAGGAGACTGAGAGCAGACATTATTGCTCTCTACAGCTACCTAAATGGAGGCTGTAGTGAGGCTGGTGTTGGTCTGTTCTCCTGACTTACTAATGATAGGATGACAGTAAATGGCCTCAAGTTGCACCAGGGGAGGTTTCGGTTAGATATTAGGAAGAATTTCTTCCCTGAGAGAGTGGTTAGGCACTGGAATGGGCTGCCCAGGGAGGTGGTGCAGTCATCATCCCTGGAGGTGTTCAAAAAATGAGTGGATGTGGCACTTGAGGCTATGGGTTAGTGGTTAGGGGGATGTTAGGAAGAAGGTTGGACTTGATGATCCTAGAGGTCCTTTCCAACCATAGTGATTCTGTGATTCTATGATTCTATATGCATGTTCTTTAGTGTCAGTGCCCTAAATTAGAATAAAGGAAAACACACACTTCTTTGGAGCCATGATAAAAAAGAACGTGGCCTATTATTTTTGAGGTTGATGGAATGAGAAGGGAAGCCCTTCTTCTTTAAAACATTGTATTTTACAGACATGTTGTCAGTGGTAAAGACTAGATCAGAGTGCCATTGGAATATGGAAGCATTGATGTGTTTTCTTCTTTCCAACTCTGAATGTGCAAAATGGGTAATAAATGAATATTGAGCTCAAGTTCAACAGAAAATCCAATATAGAAAATCAAGTAACTCAATCCATACTGCATACTGGGAGAGTTGCATTACAGCCATTGTTTTATTTTTGGACCACAGTGAAGCAGTTTGAAAGATTCCCATTGTTTGCCAGGAGTTGGATTGTGCCCAGTTGTGAGCTCAGAAATACTTGATTTATTTCTTTCTTCAGATACTTCTATCCCAATTCTGTTGCAATAATCATTGAGAACTTTATTTGAATGAGGATTTCAATGGATCACTCATATTAAAATTAATCCCAGAGAATATGCCTCCTTTACAATGCTCCATGTGTTTATTACTTCTACAATCAATACTAGAGTTTTCTGTCCTTGTGTGCAGGCTTTGTTGGAAGTAGTGAATGACCTCTTTGAGGAGCAGACTGACTTGGAGAAAATTGTCAAGAAAATTATGCATCGGGCCCAGACTCTACTGAAGTGTGAACGGTGCTCAGTATTACTTCTGGAAGATATTGAATCCCCAGTAAGTATAGCTGCACGTTCTATAGAAAGGCTGATATTTGGGTGCTGGAGCAGCTGCTCTTATTGTGGTGAACAATAGACCTGATTTATTATTTCTTTCTAGACCCCCCACACTGATTTTAGAATTACAAGATACAGTTCTACTACATTCTTACGAAATGCCACTCTGTTTGCAAGTATAATATGGGGAGGGTTTTTGTTTGTTTGAAGTTGTGTTTGGTTTTGTTGTTTGTTTGTTTTTTTTTTTTTTTTTTTTTTTGGTTTTTGTTTTGTTTTGTTTTTTCCACAGAACAGTATACTGTGTTAGTGCATGGCAATTTCTTCATTTTTCTGCTCTTGGTACTATTTCTACCTTGGAACATGAGCGGTTTTTTTTCTCCAAGCCACAGGCAATGAGTTCTCATTCCTCTAGACCACATTCTGACATGTGGGCAATCAAGGTATTCAGTTAATAAGGCTAACGTTTTTCTAAACAGTCATAATTCTTAGGTTAGTTCGGAGTACGAGAACAGCATCTTGCTACACACTTGGTAATTTTTACAAGTGACAAAAAGTTATTTTCCTGATTTCCCCCAGTTTTGGTGGATCAACCTATACATCAAGATAGATCTCCATAGAGTAGCTCAATGTTAAGCCATGTCTAAAATATCATCATTTGTACATCACGTGAAAAGCTTTTACAATACAGAACCGAAGTGCAAGATGGGGACAAATACTAGCATCCAAAAACACTACATGTCACATTACCCACTCTTAAAATGTTTCATGTATGTGCTGTTGGCTTGTATATTCAAGGAAGACTGGTTGCAATTAGCAGTGCAAATGGGTCTTTCTGTTAATTTTCCTATATTAAAAAAAGTGAAGTTTGAGTAAGGCTTCATAATTCATATTCCAAAGCCCTTTGAAGGGAAGCATATACTGTTGCAGAAAATGGTTTCATGAAGGAATCTAAATGTATCATTTGACTTGATACTGTTAGTGAACTGTGCGCTGTGTGTATTATGACTATGAATTCTCTGTTGGCAGAATACAGGTTGAATTTCTATTGTAAGACCTTTGGGTTCAAGTATGGTTTAAATACAGGAACCTTACATTACTGTTTCTTAAATATTTATTCGTCTAAATAACAATTTTAAGTTACTTTTTTGTAACAGGTGGTGAAATTTACAAAATCCTTCGAGTTGTTATCTCCAAAATGCAATGCTGATACTGACAACAGGTTGGTGGTTATGTCTTTTCTGGTAAATTAATTACTTTATTTTTCACATAGTTTTAAATTTACTTGATCATAGTCTTATTTTCTTATGGAACTTTGGGTACATTTGAGTGAAGAGTGTGAGCCTGCAGTTTTTACTCAGACAAGACTCCTGCTTGCTTCAGATGAAGACTTGCTTGAATAAATATACTGCCTAGTTTTTTATATATATAAAAATATA
>NW_008607272.1:0-8669 GCF_000691845.1 Merops nubicus | reverse complement strand
GAAAGAGTATGATGGATGAACTGGATGTTCAGTGCAGCCTGGAGGGTAGACTGTGTGCTTTAGGGGTGTGTGGGTTTACACTTTGTAAGGTGACATCCCACACTAACAAGTTACTGTAACCTTTTTTTTCCCCCAGAATAGTGGCTTCCTGGATGGTTTGGGTTTTTTTCCCATTTGGCTTCAGTTATAAAGCCTTCAAAAAAATCCAAAGTATTTTTCTATAGCTTCTTTCATGCTAACTTTACATTCCTATCACAGTGGACTAAGAAAAATGGCCTGTGCTCTTCTCACTGGAAGAGGTTTGGAAGATAGATCTCTGCATTAGGATCACTGTTGCTGAAGAAGTATGGGAACCTCAATACTGTGTGGAGGTGTGGACTCAGGCATTGCCAGAAGTTTTGTTGTGTTTATCTCACAAAATAGCTTGGGATTTGGTTTTTTCAGGTTGATCTCCTCCTTTCTTACATCCACAGTGGCCTGTTATCTCTTTTGCCATTAGGCTGCACATACATGCTCAAAGCAAAGCTCTTGGATGCATAGAAACAGGGAATAAACAGGAATTTGTGAAGTGTTACTCATTTCTTAGCATTGGAGATGAGTATATGCGTTTTTCCCCCCATAGATTTTTTTTTTTTAAGAATTCATTCCTGCCTCTCTCTTCTACTTCCTCCCTTCTACACCTGCCCCACCTTCCTCTTCTGTTTCTCCTCTCTCGCTCTCCAGAAGAGATCACTAAACCAAGGCATGCTGGTTATGAAGAAAAAATGAAATATTAGTAGGTGTGTGAATCCACAACCTCACAGGATCTGTCTCAGGTTTGCATAAACCTTTGGCAGATGTTTTCCAGCTCAGCATTTGACTTCTGCATTCTTTGTGGTGGTTACTGGGTGGTGAGGGCCTGATGTTTTGCAGTATGAGTTTGCACTCCCCAAGAACAGTGGGATGGAAAGCAGCTGCAATGCGGTCACAGTGCTCTGAGCTCCCATCTAGTACCCCGATCTGTAAACCAAGGAGTTTGTGTGAGACTCCTGCAGTGCTGATTTTGACACTGTTGCTGGTGTTTGGCAGCAAGAAAGCTATATACCTGGTGGTAGGGTTACACCTCAGTGTAACTGCGGGCCTACTTCTCCAGCAATCGACTGGATTTGTGGGCTAGGAACTATATACTAGTGGACACAAGTTTGGCTTCCTACAAGCATAGACTTTGTTCATTCCTGATATCACTTACATACATGATTTAATGGGATGTTTCTTTGTAGCAAGCTGGTGACTGCCTCACTGTTGTGCTGTGTGAATGCAGGAAATGGAGATTTTATTCTTCTACCACACCTACAACAATGACTGAAGAGGGGAAGGATGAAAAACTACTGGGTACCATCCAGAGGACTTGCTGCTTGGGGAACTACATGACATTTTCCTTGCATCCTACCCCCATCCCTTTCCATATTTTGATCCCAAAGTTTCTTTGTTCAGGTCACAGCAGGGACACAACACACCATACCATATCTCACCTTTTCTCTCAATTTTCTAGGGCTGACCATAGTTTTTCTTGCATCGTAGATTCCTTGGGACCTTCAGCATCATCATGTACCTAGGACTGTTCCTGTGTACTTAGGGACTCCTCAGACATGACTCCCATTTGTCCCATTTGTCACTTGTACCAACACTATTGTGCGTCTCTCACTTCTGTAGTCTCTTTCTCTCGGGATTGCTGCCATCTCTCATTGTTCTTCACTAACTACTTTTGTTAGTGCTCATTGCAGGATTCCCCCATCCCTTTGGGCTGCTGCCTTTTTTCCCCTTCCATTTTCCTTCCTTATAGCTCTAGCAGTCCACGCACATTTGGGGTTTGATACATCCCTTACAACATCTGTTGACTCTGAGGGAAGGATGATGTCCAGTGACCCAGGCAGCACTCCTTCATCCTCCCTCTTCCTGGTGATGGAGCCTGTGGGGAGGGGAGGGTCTGAGGAGATGGTTGGGGTTGAAGCGATACTGTCATTTTCTTGCTGCCTCTGCTGCCCAGCAGGGGAACTAAAACCATGTTTTTCTGTCTCAGCCACAGAGCAACAACAAAACCAGTATAGTAAGCACTGCCAAAGAAACACCCCCAGTGCAGACGTCCATGGTATCTTCCCCAACTGCTATTTTTTTTTTTTTCCTGTTTGGTTTAATTTTGGCTCTGTCCTCTCCCCTTTTCTCTTTCCCCTCCCCATCCTGAGTGCTGCTTGTGCTGCCTCTGTTTCAGCTTGTGTTTTGGCTTCGTTCTGTCTGTGTCCTTGTGCTGCTGTGGGGCCTGATCACAGCCTCACAGGCTTTGGGGTGGGGGTGCTGAGCAGAGCTGTGGTTTGATGTGGGAATTGCAGCTTGCTTGGACTTCCCTGTGTGCCATCCCTGTATAGTTCTGTGTGTCCTGTTCAAGTGTTCCTGCCAGCTTTGGAGAAGCTAGTTTGGAAGAAGAGAGTGGCAAGCTCCATTCCCTCTCCAAAACTCAGGAAACAGAGGATGGACTTCAGGACACCACAGAAGAAAGGGCAGGCAGAGAGTTTTTAGAGGAATTGTTTGATGGCCTACTTGGCCTGCTCAGTTGTGTAGCTGATTTGCTGCAGCTTGCTGACTTGCTGGGCTAGCGTTTTCTGTTTGGGCTGTGTGCAGCAGGCTTCAGAGGGTATCCTGTGCCTAATACATTTAGTGGCACAGTTCATTGTGGTCTGCCTCAGTAAGCTTGAAGATCAGGCAGCAGTGCAATGGGTGACAGAGGCAGATGGGTGAGTGTACATCACTGCACCATCACAGTCCCTGGTGCCCTTGCTTAGCCACCCTGCAAGACTGACAGCAGCGGGTGCAGATCCTGAAGTCTTGTCCTGGTAATGAAGGGATGAGTGCAGGAGCTAGTTAGCACTTGTAGACCTGGTAGCTGCTCTTTGTTGTGTGTCTCTGAAGAGCTGGATTTGGCATTTTTGGGAGCTTGGGAGGGTGGGATTTGATATTTTTTTTTGTTTGCTGTAGGATGAAGCGTTCTTGGGACACTTCATAATTTTCTGCTTTCCCTGAACTGGCTTTGTTCATGATGGTTTTGATACTGAGGGAGCCTTTCTAAATTATTAACTATTGTTATTATTATTAAAGTTGGATCTCATTTTAGAGACTTCTAGAAAAATGTGCCTTTTTTCAGAGCCCAGTTCCCTTAGCAGTCTGAGAGGCATTGAGGTCGTCTGGCTTATCCCCTTTTTGTTATGGAAATTATGAATGTCCCTTTTTTAAGGTAAAATACTCCGCAAACTTTCAAAAAAACTTGGAGACAAAGGCCCCAGCCCAGTGTTATCCTTTCCCTCCCCTCTTCCAAAGCATTTTTTTCCAGTGAGGACACTGCTGAAGGCTCGTTACTTCATGAACAGCTGAAGAGGGTGCAGACTGGCTGGTTGGTTGCTGTCTGGTGTTGGTACCAGCCTGGGTCCCTGGAGGCAAATTGGGAATTAGGGGCACTTGCAGTGGAGCTGGGGACTTTGTCTCCTTGTGACTGTAGCTTTAAGTGCAGCCTCTCTCTTCAGGAAACCTTCTGTGCAGGAAGTGTGTGCACCCGCACGCAAGCACACGTGTGCTGTTTGGAGTTTGTAGTTTGATGATTTTTTTTATTATTTTTTTTTTTTTTAAATGTCAGTCACCTTTTCTCTACTTGCTGGGGAATGAAAAGAAATGAGAGAATGCTTTGGAACTGGAGTTTAATGATTGTTCCATCCTTCCCTAGGAGCCTCAAACAACTGTTGTCCATAATGCTACAGATGGCATAAAGGTAAGGGGATGGGAGTGTTGCCAGAGAAACCTCCACTTCTCTCTTGTCGTTCTCGTCTTAGTGTGTCTGACTTTGGTTTCTACCTTTCCAACGTCTGGTTTGTAGCATGCTCCTGAATGCTGCTGACTGTAGGCTGGAAGGATTCTGTTGTATGGCTGTGGATCTCTGGAAGAGACTGAGTAGGGACAACTGTTCAAATATCGTCTCTTTCCTGCTGTGGTGTGTAATCACTACTCTTTCATATGTAGAGTCAAAGGGAAGATACAGGCACTTACACACTTTTTTTTTCCTTCTGGAGGTGGAGACCCGTTCTTCTGAGAAAGCCTAGGAGCCCTTCTTTAGCTTCTTGTGGCTATTCTTCTTCCAAACAGAAGCAACTCCCATTTGATCTCATTTGATAGCTTGGTAATTTCTGTCTTTGTAAAAGTTCTGGGTGGACAGCTTGAACGGCTTGAACATGCATAAAGCTGAGCAGAGATGCTGTTAAGTTTTGCTTAATATTTGGCCTGCTTCCATCCAAGTTGTCCTTTTATCATCCTGTCCCTGCTGTCCCTGCACTTTACTTCATCTTTCTTCACCAACAAATCGAACTATTTACTCATGCTCCTGAATGATGATGCCCAGTAATGCTCTTTTCTGACGTGCAGGGTTCCACAGAGAGCTGTAACACCACAACCGAAGATGAGGATCTGAAAGGTAGGTGTTTTGCCTAAAATTTCTAACACGGTTAAGTACAGGCAGAGGATCCTGGAGATTCGGTCACTGCTTTGAACCAGCTTCCCAGATTTCTGTGTCTGACTCAATTCATAAATTTGCCATGACGCTGTCATTCCTGTCACAATAAGACCATACTTTGGGGAACCAGCTGACTTGGCCTCTGTGGTGTATAAACACTGCTTGCCTGAGCTAATTTGTTTTTGTCTCAGAATTGGAATTATCTTCTTGCAAGTATCATAATCTGATCATCTCCAGTCCATTTCTAGGCATGGAAAATCTCTGCCAGTCCCTTGAGGTGTGGAATCTGTTTGTGGTTTTGTGCTTCCCTGTAGGTTACAGGGAGTTGAAACCTCTGTTACTTCTGTGTCTCACTTGCCCCTTTCTAGTAATCTCTTTAGTGACACATGCAGGCTTCCCTCTTTTTTTTTTTTTCACTTTGGGCCTATTTTTTTTATAAGATGAAGATAATTCTCAGCTTGTCATCTCTGAACAGAAATGATTTTTCACGTCCTTGTGTGAGTAGAAGGAGTGGCTGAGAAGAGATTTCACACCTTTCAGTGACCATATCATAAGTTTTTTTTGCTTATAAAACTTTAGATGAAGGAGCTCTGAGTCCCATATCTGATCATGTTGTTTGAGCAGCTGTCATTTCCCTGACCTCTCTAAAGAGGAACGAACAGACGTTTTCCTGAGTGAGCAGGTTCAGGATAGGTGAATGCAGTTTGCATTCTGAGGCAAATGTGATAGTAGTTTGCACTTTGAGGTAGAGGTATTCTTAAGTTTCCCTGTAGTCAATCTGAGTTACATATCCAGGGAAAAATCAATGCTGACCCAGTGGTGTAGTAGCAATGTCACCTCTCTTAGCTGGGCTAGCTCCTAATGCATGTTCTGTGGCTTATCAGAAGCTGCTGGGTCCTCTGCCAAGGAGTCACAGGCAGCAGAAATACATGCCAATGAGTGAATGAGCTCTGCAGTACAGGTTGTTTCAGATAAGACCTGACCTCATTACAGGACAGTATTCTAGCACCCACCTTTTTGCCGAAAGATTAATTCATGGTTTTAAGAACCTAGATTTGAGGGGAGGGAACTGGGTGGTTTTGGTAGTGTAATAATGAAATTGATTTCTGTAATCATCACTGGATATCTGTCCAAAAGCAGGTCTGCTTGGGCAGCTTTGATTCAGAAGAGGTCCCAGACTTGAGCCATTTGAGACAACAGGTCCTGTAAATCAGAAATATGAATGCTGTGAGGAGAGGAAGGCTAGGACTGGAACAGAAGATGTGGGGGTGGCGGGCGGGAGGGTAGGAGGGCAGCTGGCCAGGGTTAAATCTATGAAGAATTGTATAGGACTACATTGCTGCAGATAAGACTGAGGTGATTTTTTTTTCTGGCTATTTTAGAAAATATTGTTATGATTTTAATAGAAGGGAACATTTGAATGGTGGTGGGGAGGGAAGGAGCTTGCACAGTAATGGTTTGTGCTATGGCCAGCTCTGGTAATTTTAGTGCTTCAGTTTTACGTGTAGCAGTGTTCACAAGTGTAGCAGTGTTCACTAGTGTTGCTTTTCAAAGCCAGCCCCACCATGTTTTAAGCTAAGCAAGCACTCAAGCAAAACTAAATAGATGAAAAGGTTTGGGAGTGTTGGAGTTCTCAGTGTTCTACATGGCCATGACTCTGGGAAAAGGGAAGTGCTTGTGCAATTCCTCTACCAATTTATTTTCAATAGACAACAGGTTACACAGATCTGTTCTGCTGTGGTGTTGGAGACATCGTCATGATCCATCAGTGACAGTTACCTCAGAGATATGTTGTTTTCACTGTGGTGGGGCTAAAGGCAGTACCCCCCCCCCCCCCCTCACCGCCCCTGTCCCCCCCCCCCCCCCCCCAGCTCCACGCCCCTGTGTCATTCTGAATTGCACAGTGGGTCCATGTTGTAGAGCTGTCTACTTGGCTTTGCCCTGGAGGATACTCCTGCATGTTTTGTGCTCAGCATTGTGGTTTCTTTAATGTTCTCCTATTTCCTTTCCCTTTTTTTATTTACTGAACTTGCGTATTTTGTTTGTTGTTTGTGTTTTAATTCCCTGCCATGCTAGCTCCCCCTCTCTCCACCGGGGACGGCAGCTCAGTGCTTGAAGGACGAAGGCACAGTGAGAGCAAAACACAGACTGAGTCCATGCAGTCCCAGCTTTCTCTCTGTTTCTCAGCCAGTAAGTCCAGGGGTGCAGTGCTTCATGGCATCTTTTTCCCACCCCTCCCTCCACCTTTTCCATTTCTCTTTCCCCAAGATTTTTCCCTTCCTCAACTTCCTTCCAGAACGTTGATTTTTCATTTCCAGTACTCCAGAATAAAAAGAAATCATCTCCCTTCCTGCAAAATACCCTACTTTGCAAACTGAAAACTTACATAATTTTCCTTTCCTTTTTTTTTTTTAAAAAAAAAGCTGACAACAAAACCCTACAAATAAAGCACACAAAACAACCCACAACCAAAACCAGAGCCTTGTCCTAGCTAATTTCATTCCCTTGCTTGCATCTAGGAGCAACATGAAGTTCTCTGTAGACACACTGCCTCTTGGGGTTTCCTTGGGCAAGTCACTGCATTTCTTGGTTTTTCCTGTGGTAAATGGGGTCAGTGATGCAGGTCTGCCTATGGAGGAGATGCACGAGGCTGAATTCAGTCTGGCTTGTCAAGAACTTCTAAACACCCCAGGCATGAATGGCACTCAGGAAGTACAAGGAACAAAAGCCAGTCTTTATAGAGTGATTCAAGGATGCTTTGGAAGGGAGGCTGTGGCTGCTGGAAGACCCCATAGCATTTCTGAATCCCTTGTCAGGTGCTCTAAGTGAAAATCCTCACATAATGTTGGCTCTGAGGGGCATTTCTCTGTGGTTATCTTTACCTTGCATGTCTGAGTTGCTAACTCAGTTAGCTGGTACCATGGTTGGTCTGCCAGTTATGGTACCATCTGCCTGATCGATCCTGAATTGGCTGCCTCTAGAGGAGCCTGTGGCTGAAAAAACTGAGAAAATGGTTATGAAAAAAAGCTAGTAGGCTGGAGAAAGTCTAGGTGGGGATTCCCAGCCTTTCCTCTACACAGACATACTGTACTAGCTGCCTGATTATTTAAAGCTGTAATGTAAGGTTCCTTAATATGAGTTGGGAGCATCAGGAGTATTTGATTCTGTTCAGGTCAGTCTAGGAAGGAACAGGCATGCCCTCTTCTGTCTCTTCCCACCTTCCTTCCCTGGTTTCCAGCACACAACACTGCTCTCTCATATGATGCAGCACGTGGATCCTCTCTGTTACTTATTTCTGAAGTAGCTCCAGGGATGTCAAACTTGCAGGTTCATGAGGTGCACTGGGAAAGGTGTTTTGCCCAGCCAGAAGGGAAGGGAAATGATCTCTTCTGAAGTCCTTTTTGTTGTGAACTGTCCGTGACTGCTTTCGTATTAACTCCTTCCTCTTGCTCATAGCCAGGCCATGCTTGGCACGCTGAGGAGTGCCACATCACTTCTCTGCCAGCTGGGGCAGCGTTCTCTTACCCCGCCACCCCGCTCCCCTCCGAGCTGAGATTTGCAGTGATTTGGATGCCCTACTTTCTTTCCCTTTCACTCACATCTCGTACTTGCCCTCGTGTTGCTCTGTCACTACTCCGACCGGTGGTTCAGGTCAGCCTCAAAACTACCTCCATTAGCAATTAGTGTGCAATTCCTGCCGTGCTTGAGGGGTCTTCTGCCCCGGGGCCAGGGCGGTCCCCTCTGAGCAGCGTCCGGCCCGGCTGGCGTGTGACAGAGGCAGGAGAGCTGGTAGCGGCTGCGGGATGTGGATGTCTCTGTGTGCCCACCGGGGTTGGGGCTGTGTGTGTTTGTTCTTCTTTGTCGGTTTTTGTTTTGCTTTCTGGTTTTTGTTTGTTTCTCATTTTAATGCTTACATTTGTTTTGCAGTTACACAGTCTTGTGAAGAGAAGCTTCTTGCCTGGGGCAGCCCAGGGCAGACATTGGAGTTAGAGCGTGCTCGGTCGGAGCCTTTGCTAACTCCAGTAGTTCCATTTGTACTTAACCGCGCACCGTGTAAGTTAGCAGCTGGGTAGCAGTAGTGGCGTAGCGCAACTAGTCCTAGTTACCCTAGATATACAGCTCGCCCCCTTTCTTCTCCGCG
>NW_008607271.1:0-1317 GCF_000691845.1 Merops nubicus | reverse complement strand
CTTGCCCTGGGCCTGGTTGAACCTCACGAGGTTCCCACTTCCCCAGCTTGTCCACATCCCTCTGGCTGGGTCCCCTGGCTCTCACCCTTATTTCAGTCCCAGTATTCCCCTCCACTTGTCTGATGTGTGGAGACAACTCCTTGTCTGCCCATCAAGAGCCAGAGGAGAGGTTCTCCCTGTGAGAATGTGTGCACCCAATGCCTCCCACCTCCCCAGCCCCGGGGTGACCTCCTCATCCTCTCCTCCACGTCCTGCCCTCCCCACACCAGCAGCGTGCCAGGCACCTTCCCTCTTGGTTTCTAGCCTTCCAGACAAAATGTTGCTTTGAAGTGAGCCCCAGAACACCCAGGGAGCTTCGCAGGGTGGAGGGGATCCAAGCAGCACCTTTGGTATCTGATTTGTATTGTCTGGGAACTGTTTGCTAAATCCTTGGTGCAGGATTAGTCAGGAAATGCAAACAAGGTTTTTATTTTAAAAAAAAAGAAAGCTCAGATTCAGTCTGAGAGCCTGGAGGGAAATGGCCAACGTGGCTCTCACCCCCCATTTGTTGTTGGTTTTCTTTGATAATTATTTTAATTGTCTTTATTGGTTGTTTCTTGTAGAGGAGCTTGGGTTAGATTGGGAGAAGGCAAAGCCTGAAGGTGCCTGAGCCAGCCCACAAACACTTTGTTGGAAAGGAGAGTTCCTGGACTCTTTGGTCTGGTTGTAAAGGGTGTGGAGATAGATCATGCAAGCTAAGATGTTGTTAGGGGGTGTTGAGCCTGAGAGGAGCAGGCTCCAGCTGGGGAGACCCTCTGGTGGTCTTTAGGACCTCAAGGGGCTTGTCAGAAAGCTGGGGGGGTACTTGTGAGCAGGATCTGTTGGGACAGGACAAGGGGGGGATGGTTTGGAACTAGAAGAGGAAGAGAGAGAGGAATTGTGTCCTCTGTGTCCCTTGGTCCATCCCTCTCTCAGAACACAAGGAGGGTGACAGCACTTGGACTTGATTTTCAAGATCTTGGCCAACCTAAACAATCCTGTTATTCTATGATTCCAACTCCCCAGCAGGGCACATCAGCTCCTGAACTGACCCCGAGCAGAAGCCAAGCAGCAGAGCAGGACTGGACCATTTAATCCACTGCCCCCATCACTGGTGTCTAGCCCAGGGTGAACTGGGAGCCCCTGCAAACCCCCCCTGCTCAGCCCCACTGCTGAGACCTCGGAAGCAGCTTGGGTTGAATCTCCTCCTGCTCTTCTCCTTGGGGAAAGAAATGATGTCCCTGTGCCTGTGTACCTGACTGCTCCACCATGGAATCAGAGACTCGTTTGGGTTGGAAG
>NW_008607270.1:0-11192 GCF_000691845.1 Merops nubicus | reverse complement strand
CTGGGCAGCCCCTTCCAGTGTCTCACCTCTCTCATTGAAGAGATTCTCCCTAGTAGCCAATGGAAATCTCACCTGGGGCAACTTGAGGCCGTTTCCTCTCAGCATCAGTAATTTGGGAGAAGAGACCAACACCAGCCTCACTACAAACTGCTTTTAGGTAGTTGTAGAGAGCAGTAAGGCCACCTGTCAGTCTGTACACTCAACAATAGCAGTTCCCTCAGCTGGTCTTCATAAGGCATGTCTCATCCCTGGATCTGTTTAAAAGCTGTGTAGATGTGGTGCTGAGGGACATGGTTTAGAGGTGACCTGGCAGTGCTGGGTTAATGCTTGGACATGATGATCTTAAAGGTATTTTCCAACCTAAAGGATTCTATGATTCTAGCGGCCACGCTGTAGGGATGCATTTCATTTATACCCCACAACTCATTCCTGAGGGGCCAAGCAGGCAGCTCCAGTCTATGCCACCCCTTGTGTTCTCCCAAAGCCCTCACGAAAGCTCAAACCCACCATGGGCCCTGCTGTGTGTGCTCTGGCTGCAGGTACATTTAATGTGAGAGCCACCTAATATGAGCCTGAATGCATAGATACCCTTAGGGTACAGCATCATTCCTCTGGAACAGAAATTAAGTGTCTTGGGACAAAAACGCCTCATCTCACTGCTCCAAGAGAGTGGTGGTTAGGAAGTGAAGGCAGGAGCTTGCAAATACGGTGAAGAAAGAAATGAGACACTCCAGCATGGTAAGTAACCTGTGCCTTCAAGACAGGGTCACCTGTGTCTAATGATCAGAGAGGTAGAATAACAGCTATGGTAGGACACAAGTGCTAAAAATCCAATTTGGATCAGTTCTGCTTCAGCCATTTTCATGAAAGTGTGTTGTGCCAATACAGCTGAGTTTTGTCTTCATCTGTCTTGGTTTTTGAAGGGGGAAGTTTATTGCTGTTTGGACTTCCAGAATCACAGAGCCACACCACAAGACATGCTTTGCAAAGTTTGTGAGAATGCTGTATTATCTCAAATCCTCACATGATAACAGGCTGTCGAAACCAGGATCTTACTTCGTTTTGGAACAAATTCAAAGCTGTGTTTGTACACAACTGCGTGCGTGCCCATATATTCCAAAAAAAGACTTGGTCTCAGTGCTGATGTTTTTAACCCCATTGAGGTTGGGCAATGTGAAGTTTTTCTAAATAATCTTCATCTCTGCAGTATAGGTAAATGCCAGGTGAGGTCAGTCACCACTTGTTTACGAGTAAGTTAGTCAAAGGGTCTGAAATCCACAGCCTTGCTTGGATGGTTTTGACATTTCTCATCTGTAATAGCTGTGTCATGAAAGCCCCTTAGCATGAGTTTGTGGGAGTGGGCTTTGTAATTACCTCAGAATGTGGGTGAACAGACAGTTATCCAAAAACAGACTGAATAGAGGAAAAGTACATGCTAAAAGATGGCACATGAAAGTCCCCTGAGAATTAATAAGCCCCTCAGGCTACCAGTCCTGCTGACTCCACCAAAAATAAACTCAGGAGATCAAGAGTTTCCTATGTCTGTACAAAGCCCCCAGCATCAGCAATGGGTTGTTTAACTCTGATGGCTCCCCAAAGGCAGGGGCTATGCTGTGCAGACAGAGACAAGAGGAATAGCTGTACACCCACTGAAACAAGGCACCCTTTGAGGGACTTGGCAAACACCCACCTAGAAGCCATTGGCACATCAGTATGAGCTTCTGGGTGAATAGCTGGGGTTGGCCTTCCAAGGGTTGTTCTGGCTGGAAAGAAGAGACTATGCATGTGAGCAAAACGTATGATCAGTTATCTATTAATAGTAACAGCTGGACTCTATCAATAGTTAGAGTAATCAGTACTTAATCAGTAAAAGGTGTCCTAATGAATATTGTATGTGATATGTGTCTTCCTGTGACTTGATCTCCCAGCTGGGAAAAGGGAGTTTGTAACAGAAGATGGCTGGTGTAATGGAAATTTGGGATCACTGGATGAAAAGCTGGCTGAGGTAATGCTTATCTCACTCCCAACAAGCCCCTCCTTCCCCCTGCCAATCTTTCCTGTCTCCTTCCCCCACAATTACCACACCTGTAAAATCAGCTGCTCTTCAGGCATTTCTTATGCACACCCAGGAGGGTAACTGAGGCCCTGAACATGTCCCCAGGAGATGCATTACAGGGTATTTACATCAGCCAGGTGTACAGGACCCAGTTTTTCTTCAGGGAAGCAAAATAAATACTGAAAAACCTGTTAACTGGTGAGCTGGGTCTAGATGATTGCCCATTGCCAGACAGGCAAGCCAAAGAGCCTGGGTGCATATGTGCAGGAGGGTGAGGGCACTAATGAAGCCAGGTAGCCTGTCACAGAATCCCAGCGTGGTGGGGCTTGGAAGGGACCTCTGGAGATCATCTCATCCAACCTGCCCTGGTCCAGCAGGGTCCACCAGAGCAGGGTGCCCAGGCGGGTTTGGAATCTCTCCAGGGAAGGAGACTCCACAGTGTCTCTGGGCAGCCTGCTCCAGGCTCTGCCACCCTCACAGCAAGGAAGTTCAGATGGAATCTCCTGGGTTCCAGTTTGTGCCTGTTACACCTTGTCCTGTCACTGCCCACTGCTGAAAAGAGCCTGGCCCCATCCTCTTGACCCCTGCCCTTTAGGTATTGCTTTTCATGTGCTCTGCAGCAGTGCTGTTTGTCCTACATCCACACTTTCTACTTAAGATCAGTGAGGGAGTGTGTGGGAGAGTTGGGTGAGGAGTGGGAGTGATGTGAGACACCAAAAGCTGTCACTGCCACCATCTGCTCTGTCACCTGAGCAAACCTCTGCACTTGTCTGTCATTGGACTAGCAGCTCTCCACCACTGCTTTCTCCTTTGCTCCTGTCCCAGCCTTGTCACCTTCCCTGCTTCTGCTCTCCCTGAAGTTGTCTGAGTCACAAAGTGGGGTCACAATTGTGGAGCTGAGAAGAGAAGGTCCATGTGTGTGCGGAGCAGGAGTGGAGACTGGAGGAGCTGAAGCAGATGGGGTATCCTGGAAGAGCTGTGTGTTTCTGGAGGACACGTGAGGAACCCAGGCAATGCAGGAGAATGCAAGAAAGGTGTGAAGAAGGGGAACTCGGCAGTGACACAGGGGAGACTCCTCGCAAAGTCCTTAGATCCCTCACAAAGTATTTTATAACTCTCCTTCATCACAACTCAGCTTGAGCCCGTGCACTCTTCATATGACCTGTCACCAGCTTCCCATCCCATCAGCTACCTCTCCTTGGAGGAGAAAACTGAGGAGCAAGAGCAAGGCTTGGTGTGAGGTGCAGAAACCATGATGGGACCAGTGGGTTCTGGAGGAAGAGGAATCATTGCCGAGGCAACAGCAGAGGATGCTGACACAAGGAAAAAAAGAAAAAAACAAACAGAAGCCTGTAGCAGTTAAATGTTCTGACACAGAGTTCAAACTGCTGTATGATTTTGTGTGGTTTTATGGTTTTGATGCTTTTTTTTTTAATTTTTTTTTTTATGGTTAGTATTTTATGCCCTTCCAGAATATGAACTTTAAAGCGTATTAAAACAACAATGCCCGAAAAGATGTTTAAATGTCATTCTCACAACAGAGCCTTAGCTCTGCTGTGCTCGAGCAGTGCCCCAGTGCACTGAGAATACATGCTCAGTTAGAATTACACCTGACTGAGCTGGGAATTATAGTCCAGAAGCTTTGCTCTGTTTGGGCTTTCTGTCAGGGAGACAATCCCGGAGTTCCCCACCTTCTTACCTGCAGTGCTGTCTGCTGTCACTGGCTTTTGGAAGGACAGCAGGAGGAGAGCTGCCCAGTTACTGTGCCTGCTGAGAAGCTGCTCTTGCTGACATGTGGATTCTCATTCTTTTGAATTCTATAAAATACTCCTGAATATTTCTGTGATAGGGGCCTTATGAAGACATAACATAATATGCTTAACATTGCTCTTGAAATACTTAAAAGTCTGAAAATTGGAGTAAAAGTTCAAGTACTATATGATTAGTGTAAGTCTAAGCATAACGTTTACATCATCTGTTTCATCCCCAAATCTCACCTGTTTGTGATATCTTACCGTGCCATAATTACATGTTTAACAGCCCTATGTTTATGTTTGAAATTCAATGTTTTACATAAGAACAATGACTTAGAAATGGGCCCTACTTGAAATGCACAGCCCATCGCTGCCTCCAAAACGTATTATCACTGGGTTAGGAAAGATCAGAGTTTACTGCTAATCACATCACTGTCTTTATAGTCCATTAGAAATCTTTCCTTAAATTACATTAATCAATCACAGTTAACATGAGTTCTGAAATGCAAGCTGCAGCTTAGAAGTGGCTTAATTTAATGGATGGTCTTTCCAGTGCCTAGCAGTTATTGATAACAGAAAGCCAGAGATTTAGGAATGTGCCAGGGTTTCATAACAAAATCTATCCACGCCGGGCTGGTTTAATGAAGGAAGCTGCTTGTGTAATGGGAAAAGCACTCGTGCTGTCCCCAGTATGTAACTGGGGAAGAAACAGATGGTGACGCTAACCCGTAAGAATCAGCCTATAAATGCATTCAAAATAACAATATAAATGAGGATAATTATTCACAGTCTAAGGAGATGGTAGGACAATTAAGCCAGCTAGCAAGAAGAAAGTCAAGGGGAGTAAAAAGTCGCATCTCCCTAACACAGGAAAAAATTGTTCCCTGAATCCTGCAACTCTTGGGAGTGGTGGTATCCTCTGACTAGCAAGGAAGAGGTCACATAAGTATATAAAGTCTCAGGGGGGACCTTCTCTACTCTCTACAGCTACCTGAAAGGAGGTTGTAGTGAGGTGGGGTCACTCTCTTCCCCCAAGGAGCAAGTGATAGCACAAGAGGAAATAGCCTCAAGTTGTGCCAGGGGAAGTTTTTGTTGGACATTGGGAAAAATTTCTTCCCCAAAAGGGTTGCCAAGCCCCGGAACAGGCTGCCCAGGGCAGTGGTGGAATCCCCATCCCTGGAGGGTTTTAAAAGATAAGTTGATGTGGTGCTGAGGAACATGGTTCAGTGGTGACCTGGCAGTGCTGAGCTGATGGTTGGACTCAATGATCTTAAAGGTCCCTTTCAACCAAAATGATTCTATGATTCTACAATAAAAATACATGAAATTAACAGTAGCCTATTGAAATCAGTGAAAATTCTCTAACTTATATCAAATTTGTAGGCCAGTTCCTTTTGGTTAACGCTGTCCTTTTCTTTTTTTCTTTTGAAGACCCTATCGGTATTCAAGCCACTGTCAGCAAAAATCCTTTCCAAATCTCATGCAGACAGGTTATTGTCAGAGAGCAGCACCGAGTGCTCACCTGCGAGGAGCTGTGGTGCAAGTGACGCTGGTGCCTCGAGGGGGCAGCTGCAGAACTATCCCAGAGGGTGAAAAGGGAACTTTTTTCATAAAGAAAATGACTTTTCTGTATGAATCCTGAAATACGGTGGCTCTCAGTAGAATTAATCCCCTCAGTGCACTTGCAAACACTGAAAACATGAAAGAATGTGTCCTGCAGCATAAACACTGCAGGCCTGAGTGGGTACAGCAAGGAGGCACTGTGCCCAGCTAATATTCTCTTCCCTTTCATGCCAAAATGCCTGGCTGGACCCCTGCAGAGACTTGGATTTCAGCTGAACCCCACGCATATTTCAACAGCAAAGCATTATGATTTTTTCTTGGTCATAAAATAAACAGTCAGTCTTTTGTGTCCCTGCTTGGATGGCTTTGTCTGTGTACTCACTTTTAAGCCTCCTTAATCCCTATGTACAGGCTAACTGAGGCACGTACCCATTTTTTCCTCACAAAATCAGGTAGTTGCATACTTGGGGCCAGCTTTAGACACACAAAAAAAAGCAATTTCTCAGAAATCTGTGGTGCTTCTTGAGCTCACAGTGTCTCCTCACCTTTTCCCAGCACAAGGGAAAAGGCTCTCCTAAAGGAGAAAGAGGAGGGAAGCCCATAGTCTTTCTATTACTTGGGGTTCTGTTAACAGCTGGACTCGATTCCTGCTGTAGGATTTCAGCTTAATTGATTTGAATATTTCCAACACAAAAATGTGTATTTCTCTGCTCATAACCATCCAAAAAGTTGTCTGTACTGCCCTGAAATTCCCCTCAAAGAGGAATAATTAAAGCACTGGTGGTGTCTGGATGGAGAGCATCACTGTTTCACCCTAAGACACAGTCTGCTTCTCACCCAGGCATCCTGATACCATGTGTCACTCATGGCAAAGACCCCATTTGTCCCTGTGGTGAGACAAACCACAGAGTTTGTCCCTCTGCCCTAGGTTAGTGATGGAGTGGCAGTACTGAAACTGTGCTGCTTTAAAACCTCTGGATCCAGGGATTGGGTTTAACCTCGAGTTTTGAGAAGCAAAAGAAAGCTGAAGTTTTCCAAGTCCCTCTGGGTATTACTTGAACAACTATATTTAAGATGTTCAAGAAGCTGAGGGTTTCATATCAGAGCAGTGCTTAGGGTTAGCTTGCTTTGGGGTGGTGTGTCAAGTGCTTTTATTATCGTCAGCCTAATTTTATAGTGGAGTATGTAGGACGGGGCAGGGAAAACTACTGAAGTGCTACAGGGAGTTGACAGATGGTTCACGTTTTATCTAAGACTCCAATATGCACGGGGATGGCTTCCTCAGCACTTTATTTCTGGGAAGATTGTAGTATATGGTGTACTTTGTGGTTAACTGCATTGGTTTTGTTAAGGGCTATGAAGACGAGTGAGGGCTGTACCCTGATTTGGTTACGGAGGTGAGCATTGGTCCTCCTGGGCTGCATTCCCAGAGCAACTGCCACTGATTCCCATGACCTTGGACCAGTCAGCAAAACCCTAGTTCTGCTCTGAGAAGTGACTGTGTAAAAATGGCACTTTCCTACTCAGCAGATCTGGTCTCTGTGTGCTCTCCAAGTCACATCTGCTGACTTCAGTGACAAAAATAAGTTTTAACAGCTTTCCTGCTCTGTGAGCACTGCAGAATCATGAGACCTGTGAAAGCAGAAGCTGGATCCTGTGCCTTTTTGTAGGACTAATTACTATAAACCACAGCCAGCAGTGGGGCTGCACCGGCTTCACGTGGCCCTGCACAGCTCTTCTGCTGGTGCCAGGGGGGAGGAACATGGAAAAAAGGAATCCGAGTTGATTCCCTTGATTGAGTTTTAACTGCAGATGGCATTTATCAGGTTTGCAGTTGGAGGGAAAAGAAATCTGTTTGTCTGTAGCATGATTACATTTGAAATCATTAATTTGCCATAAACTTCTTGATACCTTTTTCTGAGTGGACTCATTTTAAAGATAATTCCCCCTCTGTAACAGAGGATGCTGTTCTCACTTTCCCTGATTTAGACTCATTGCTACTCTGTTCCAATAACTGCTGTTTAGTGGGAAGAGCAGGTCCCCTTAAAACAGATGCTACCAGCTGGTGTAGAGGTAAATTGTGTGATGGAGATGTGCACTGTTTTATGTACTGGATGTCCCCAATATTCAATTTGGGAAAGTGATTCAGCAGAGAAATTAATGTTAACTATTTTAAAATTGCCTTTACCTTCTGTGGCATGTCCTGACATACTTAGGATAGCTGATCCCATCTCATCACTGCTGCCCGGAGTAGCATCGTACGATGCAGTATTCTGATATCAGGACAATGATTTTTTTAGTTCATTTTACACATACAAAATGTGTCTTCATGCAAGTTTTTAAGTGACCCAATCTCTTAAATAGGGCATGTTATTTGTACTTTTTGGTTTGGGCAGTAATGCTGCATGGAAACATCACCTTTTACAGAAATCCACTGTATTATAGTATACCTTTACTCAACAGAGTTTGCTGTTAGATTAATACACAGATCCTATACAGGACTCTTACAAAAATTAGGTAAGGTTAACTTCCATTTTAAAGGAGGGGAAATGAAGGCAGAGAACAGTGGAGTTCTGTTTTGAAAGTCATCTAGTAAGTCAAAGCCAGGAAAGGGACATGAGTCCCATACTCCTTACCCGCTATGCTACCTGCATGGAAGAATAAACGAGCTCACATCTGAATGTAATCTCTGAATTTCACCGGATGGGTGGGAAGTCTTTGAAGGATGAGACCAACAGAGGATTGAACTGAAATGTCTCAAACCAGAGCACTGGTAAGGAGGGACAGGAAGGGATGGTCCTTAGCTTGCTGTGGAAGCAGCATCTGCTTTGTTTGGTTGCATACGTGCTCTGCAGCAGACTGAAGTGAGTTATAAATTAGTATTTCCAATTAATGAACCATAGAAATGAGTAACAATAGTACTCCCTGGTGATTTCTGATTTTTGCCTCTTTCATCATACCTCCTTCTTTCAGTCTGCAGATTTTTTTTGTTGATAACGCAGAAGCCTGTGATTTTGGCAGGTTATGCGGGGTACAGAAACTTGCAGTGTATGGGGAATTTTCAGTTTCAGACAGGGGAAAAAACACAGATAACTATCTATTTTGATTACAGTGATTATCAGCAAAATATTTAACCTTGAGAGTGTACAGTACCAGTCTGGGTCCAGATTCAAAGACAAGGGGAAAGTGAAAACTTCTCCAATCTGTCAAGTGCTCTGCGTGACTTAGAGAACAGCAGAGCACGTTACACATGCTTTACATTTTAAATAACTTTATTGATAATTCTAAAGGTTAGGTGGAAAAAAGGGTTGAAAACACTATCCCTCATGCTGAATCCCAGGTCAAACGTTAGGGGTGAATTTTGTAACTACTGAAGCCAAGCCTGCGGTTTGAGCCGGGCAGGCTCATTGCCGATGGCTCTGGTTCCCAGTGGCAGTTCCCTGTTGTCCTGCCCTCTGTCTGCACACGGATGGCTGAGCAGCTTGGGAATCAATCCCTGACCCGCCACAACATGCAGCACTGCATTGGAAAATAAGCCCTCATTGATTTGGGTTTGCTGTAAAAATCTGGCTCCACCGTTAACTTCAGAGGTGTCACCTCCTGCATGGTTGAGCCCTTGGCCAAAACAGAACGAGTGGAACAGAGGATGAAAGAACCTGCAAGAAGTTTTGGGAAAAATCATGCTGTTTAAAATGGCCACAAAGATGCAGCTCTTTTCTCCTCCTCCCCCCCACCCCTCAGTTCTGTCTCACTTTGAGGGGAGAGTAAACATCCTTTCTTTTCACATAGTTGTATTTTTTTTAGACAGATGCAGCAGCACTAGAAATACAGATTCGTGAATAATTTCCCAGATTATTTCTGTGCAAGGCCAGAAAGGACTATTCCCATCATTTTGTGTTATGACTGTTTGTCCCACCAAGCCTAACTCTGAATTTCTTTCTGATGTCTTTTGCCAATTACTGTCTTTATTGCTGATACAGGCATTTTTCCACTTTATTTTCAACTTATGCAGAGGTTAGCAATATTACCCTGAAAGAAATTGCCCTGACCTACAACAAATCTGTCATTTAAAAGTTTTATTGTTGGATGCAGAATGCTACCAAAATGAATTGAGTTGCTTCCAGTTTGGCTGAAATCCAGTAGAAAACACTCCATAGAAAACATAATTTCTATGAAATTAGACAGGTGAAACACTGGGGTGAGTCTTGCAGAGAAAACAAACCAGTAATGTAAATGCTATTTTCAGTGGGACAAGAAACAGGCAAAAAAACCCAAACATTTTATTGATGGCGAATATCTCAGTTTTCCTCAACCAGTTCTTTAATGGTCATAGAATCACAGACTGGTTTGGATTGGGAGGGACCTTTAAAGGTCATCCAGTCCAACCCCCCTGCACTGAGCAGGGACATCTGCAGCTAGAGCAGGTTGCTCAGAGCCCCGGCCAACCTCACCTGGGATGGTTCGAGGGGTGGGGCAGCGACCACCTCTCTGGGGAACATGGGCCAGGGGCTCACCACCCTCATTCTAAAAATTTCTATCTAGTCTAAATCTCCTCTCTTTTAGTTTAAAACCATCACCCCTTGTCCTATCAAATGGATGTTGTTTGTTTAGGGCACCCAGTGTGTGACAGGTACAAGCAGATTAAATCTTCCTCTCTTAAACAAACCAAACCCCCCCCCCCAACTTTTACAGATTATTATAACTGGAAATACAGAGAGTATTCCCTCCTAGCAATTCCCCCACCCCCCAAATCTCTCCACTCCAACTATTTCCTCCTGTGACAGACCATTACTTTAAGTCTCTTCTCACCTGTCCCTGCCCACCACAAATGCTCTGCACCTGCTGCAGCACCACTCCGAATGAGTCACTGCCCAAGACAACCTGTATAAAATCCTGTCTGGGCAGATGGGGCCTTATGGTGTCCTGACACCAGGCTGAGGGGGAGGTGAGTAGAAGCCAAGCTGGTCTCATCTTTGGGTTTTGGAGTCTTCTGATATTCTCTTTGATGAGATGAGGTGATATGTACTCTAGGACCTGATAGCATAGTGATTTTTCTGTTAGATTAGTTGTGGGATTCTTGATGGAGTGTGTCTGAAGGAGGGCAAGGAAGCTGCTGAAGAGGGAACTGGTTGTGTTGGTTTTTTGTTTGTTTGTTTGTTTGTTTGTTTTTCCCCTATTTGGGAGAAAAAGGGGCTCAGGAAAGACCTTGCTATCCCCAGGTCCCTGAAATGAGGTTGTAGTGAGGTGGGGGTCAGTCCCTGCTTTCAAGGAACAAGTGGTAGTACAAGAGGAAATGGCCTCAAGCTGTGCAAAGGGAGATTTAGGTAAGATATCTGGGAAAAATTTCTTCCCCAAAAGGGTTGTTAAGGTATGGCCCAGGCTGCCCAGGGCTGTGGTGGAGTCCCCATCCCTGGAGGGCTTTCAAAGTGTAGATGTGGTACTGAGGGACATAGGATAGTGGTGACTTGGCAGTGCTGGGTTAACAGTTGAGCTTGATGATCTCAAAGGTTTCTGCAAATCAAAGTGATACTATAAAAACAGGTGGGAGAAGGAAAACGGGAGTAAAACAGTTGACTTTTCTTTCTCCCTGGGTAAATAGGTGCTTCAAACAAAGCAACCAAACCCGACAGCTGAAACAAGCTCTCCTAAGGTGCCTGGGATGCTCCCACCGGAGTCGGCCCCCTTCGCAGGGCGGATGCCGGGGGAAGGTGACCTCTGCGGCCGAGAACGCCGGCGGAGGGTCGGTGCCAGGCGCGGACTGACGGTGCTGCGGGCCCGGCTTCGGCGCCCTGCCCTGGCAGCTAGGAGCGGGCGCGGGG
>NW_008607269.1:0-3180 GCF_000691845.1 Merops nubicus | reverse complement strand
GTCCCATCACTAGTAACTTGGGAGATGAAATTCCCCAAAGAAGAATTTACAGAATTTCTGTACATCTCTCCAGCAAGCCCCAATGACTGGATCTAACTCTGGATCTAATCTGATGATCTGATTCCATACACCAATATGCATATTTAACTTAATTACTGCTGCCTTCAGTTTATCTTTTTCATTCCGGATGTATCCCTCCTCATTGTACCACGTAAGCCGATGTCGCTCTCGGGGTTTATTTAAGCGGGCTGCCCAGAGCTGTCACTGAGCTCCGCGCTTTGGCTCCAGCATTGTTCAAGCGTGCCGCAGCGCTGCTGGATTACAGGATCCTGAGCCTCAGCTTGTGGGTTTGATTCATCTGGAATTAAGCAATGAGTGTACCAATAATTTCAGAGTGTGTTCCGCTGCTGTTTCTTAGTGCACCGTACCTGCTTTGATATTTATTGCGTGCGCTTCCTGGCTGAGGAGTTGAATCAGGCATTCTGCTCAGGGCTGTTGCCAAGCCAGTTCGTTCTCTCATCCAAGTAGTTTCCAGTTTCTTATTTACACTTTTTGGCTTACCATTGCAATTTAGAGGAATATTGTCTGCTATTGAATTCTCCCCAACAAAACTGTTTCTTCCCATGGATGGCTTCCAGTGGTTGCCAGTCAACTCCAATCATCAGAATGATGATTATCTTGTGTTGCTTAGTTGTTCCTGACAAAATAATTGAGACTTGAGAGGTTGCTAGTTTGCCGATGAAGTTAATTAATCCGTCTGCTTGCTAGGACTTGTAACACTCGTGGGACTGTGGAAGGTGAGAGTAGGGAGGAACATGGCATAGAAAGACAATCAGCAGGACAAAACGATGTACAGATATGACCAAAAAGTAGACAGTGAGAAACACAGGACAAAAAAAGGAGCGGGTGGCCCAGCCTCATGGGAACTCTTCCTACGCTTCTAAGAATCCCTGTCAAGAGGCTGTTTTGCAAAGCTCCAGGGTTTTTAACTTCTTTTTCTCTCCTACTGCCTTTCCACTAACATCCCTTCTTTGCAGGAATCAGTTGCCTTTACCTTCAGGGGTGGTCTGACTCCTACCTATCTAATTACTCTCTGAAAAATCTATTTCGTATGTTTCAGACCTGAAGAAGGCCTTTGTGCCAAAAGCTTGTCGACAGTTCTCAGCTATGCCTGTGTTGGTCTAATGATCCCTGCAGGCCTTCTCCTTGCAATGATGATTTTGCAATGATGAAAGCTATACAATATCCATCCAATTTTGGTGCAGTTTTATTGATATTGAAATGTACTCATTATTTATAGATACTACTTCTGCTATTTCCATATGGAAAGAGAAACAGTCTGTGTAAGACATCAATACACCAGTAGAGTTATGTCCTCGCTGGGGGCTATTAGCTGCTGCTGCTCCCCCCATGGCTGGTGTTTCCCACTGCCCATTGTCACCACCCTGGGGACCCTCTGGCTTCCCTTGCCATGCCCATTGCTCACCTCACAGCCACAAACGTCTCCTCCAGAGGCCATGTCTCGTTCCACTTCTGGAGGAACCGTTCCTCCCACCCCCTCCAATCTCAAATCTTGACCAGGTCTGGAGTTCAGTTAAATGTTGGGTTTGTAATCTAGCCACCTGAATAGATAGACAAACCTATGGCAGAGCGAGCTCGAGCCTGTGTTCAGGGACCAAACAGCAGGTAGTTATCTGACTGGTTTAAGCTAACCTAACTCCAGTGTGGTGTAAAGAGGCAGTTGTGCCCTCCTGTTTAGCTGCTTGTTGCCACTCCCACGTAGTTCTGGGAGCTGATCCATCTGTAAAGTAGGGGTTTTTTATTATTTTTTTACAAGGTTAATTATGAGATTGGACAGGTCCTGCATCCTGTAGAACATGTGGCTGTACAAATGAGAGCGTGGTTACTGAATCCAAAGGCTTGGAGTTACATCTGCCTCTAATCACTCCCATATGCATTCTTTCATATGTTCTGCTATGCATTATGGTTTCTTCTCATGTGCTAATTGATTCATTACTTTATGCTAGGCCATCATGTGCTAGTAATTAACAATCCCATCTGTTGAACTCACGATGTATATCTTTAAATGCCATATCTCCTGATCTGCCCACCCTTCTTTATGTAATACCACACATATGTTGCAGACCTTCATTCATGCTCTGATGGACTTAAAACTTCCTGCTCCTTAGTCTTGTGTGTACTTCTCCAGTCACTCTTTGGAGCTCCTCCTTGTTGCAGTTGTGTAATGACTGTACTTGGAGCAGCTGATAGGTAGATCTGTGCTTTAACCCGTGGCAATACCATGTGTTGAGAGGGGAAAGAAAGAATTTCGAAACATCCTGTGACTTATTTGAAACATCCAGCATAGTCATGTCAGTATAAACCCCATTTTCAGATGAAGTTATGTTAGACCACAGCAGTTTTGCACAAGTTCAGGCTCCATAACAGGCTCAGAAAATGTGACTCTGGCAAAGCAAATGTAGCTGAGAAGAGGCTGAACGAGTTCTTGAAGCCTTGCTGGTGAGGAAGTTAACTGCACAGAGGAAATGCGTGGGGAAAAAAAATTGAAAGAAGGGTGTATCACTCTTAAGATTTTTTAAAGAATTTAAGGAATCTGGAGCTGCATTGAATGTTTACATTTTACAGGAAGAACACCAACTACTTGTGATATTACTACTTACATATAGCATGCCCCAAGATTGGCCAGAAGCTGGTTGAATTGAACACACTTGGGTGCAAAAAAAATCAGTTACTGATTTCTCCAGTTTATTTCTACTTTACATCTGAGGTGAATGAGGACAGAATTTGATCCTTTGTACCTGTCGTCCCAATGTGACGCAGTTTTAGGTGCTCTCGTAGTCTGAAAATGCCCAGGATCAGCATGGTATAGAATGCTCCGTGGAATTCAGACCATCCTCATTTCATCGTTTATTGCAGCAACTACTGGCCCTGGGGGAAAACAGCTGCACCCTCCCAAGCTTTTTATCTTCCAAGCTCTGAATGAAACCGCTGAAAGTCCTGTTGCATATAGATAAGAAATGGCAAGTCTAGAGGCTGGGAGTAAGATGGGGTGAAAAGTGGCTCTCCAAGGAAAGGCTAGCGCTTAAGCACAGAGTGGTTGGGCCAGGAGCAACCCCTGTCGGGAGACAGTCTCGAGTAAGGGCCTGTGTACCAACCCCC
>NW_008607268.1:0-1861 GCF_000691845.1 Merops nubicus | reverse complement strand
CCCAGCCCCTGTAACCATGACAGAAACTCAGGACACATCTGTGCAGCACAGTGAACCAAGGTGAGATCTTTGTCCAATCTGTGCCTTGACTCACTTATGTAATATGATTTCAGTGGTATCAGGTAGAAGTGGCTTAGGTTGCTCTGGACTGCAATAAAGCCCCTCTGTGTGGCAGCTTCTGCTATATACTCACCCATGAGAGCAGTGGGTCCAGATCAGGCAAAGAAAGTGTAGGGGCTCCAGCACAAACCTGGCCATCTTTTTGGCCACGGCAAAGATTGACCTGATCACCAGCATGCTCAGAGAACTGCCAAACTGCCACATCATCACAAGGAGCCACATGGATCAAACAGCTGTCTGTATAAGAACAGTCCCAAATGTAAGGTGTATATTTTCCTGTTCTGAACTAGACTTCTGAATTTGGTGTCTTGTGTTACAGAAAAATCAACACACACCTCATTTAGCCAACCCATATTTGTAGATTACATTGTCTTATTTCACCCTTCCTAAAAAACACCTCCTACTATGATAATCATAATTCATACCCAGCAGTACATAAGCACTCCAATTTCTAGAGACAGACCTTCATTATTTTTCTTCTTCCTCTGTTTGGTGCTGTTTGCAGATGGTATTCTGTGCTGACACTGTCTCTGAATTTAACACAGCTAGACCTATACAACAGCTACACATATACAAAAGCACGAGATTAAAAAGGACAGTTTAGCAGTGTTTGCCCATGAACTTTCCAAAACTCTCCTTCTACGAAGGGAGAATATACACATCCTGACTGACAGAATCTTGACAGTTTTCCACCATTACATCTTATATGCTGAAAATGACCAGGCCTTCGGCTCTTGCAGGCATCAAAATTGAAATGTGCTAAGGTCTCTTGATCCATTGATAACAGGGTGCATCTGCCTAACAATCTGACTGCACAAGTGCCACTCAGTGACAGGTTTTCTTTCCATTGATGAAACGGAGACAGTGGAACCCCACAGGCAGACCTGGATGGTACAGAAGATTCTAGGAAGAATGTGGCTGTATTATTATATGCTGTGATTTTGAAATTAATAAGTAAATATGGAATGATTAATCATACTTGGAAAACACTGTACTACATTTAATTTCAGTCAAGGATGCAATGTCAGGAAAAAAAGGACATGTGAAATCTGTGTATCAGAACTGCTGGACTGGCTGTATGAAGTGCATACTTACTCTCCAAGTGTCTGTATCATTTGACTGTGGATTATAAAGAAAAAAAAAAAAAAGACATGAATAAAACTCTTAATGTATTTCCAAAGGTTTAATGACTCTTTCCAGTATCAAGAACAGCTTCAAGGCTATCCTGCAAAGAGGTAAAATGGAAAACTATGAGCAAAACAGATTTTAATCATTCAAATTCAATCATTTTCATGCAATTTAAAAAAAAAAAAAAAAAAAAACCAGCTTGACATGTGACGTATGGGCTTTTTCCACTCTTGTTTGAGATATGATTAAAATAGGCAGATTTTTTTCAGTGGAATAGCATCACATTTTTTTATTTGACCAGTTTACTTTGCTTGTCACCACAGTAAAGTCTTGACTGGAAAAAGTAGTAATTTCCATATTTTGCTAAGCTGATATTTACTGAGCTCAATTCTGCTGAAAATATTTGATATGGTTAAAACTCATTTCATCTTACAACAAACTTTCTGATGGAAACCTTCAAGTTTTGGTTTCTACTAACAACAGATCTTAGTACATTATCTTTTGCTGTCCTGGCATTCCTTTCTTCCCCAAGTACTCTGATCCCTGGAACATATTTTTCAGCAAATAGTTTATATGGACAGAAATTAAATCAAGCTTTGTCCTGGTTCCGTGT
>NW_008607267.1:0-2907 GCF_000691845.1 Merops nubicus | reverse complement strand
TTCCCTGCGCCTGGGGCTTTTCCGCTCCGCCCGCTGCTCTTCCCCCGGTAAGGAGCCTTCCCCAAACGCCCAGGAATGAAATATTTTCGTTTTCGTTGTTTCGGAGAGTAACTTCTTCCTTGTATGAGTAAGAGTTTTATCACGCTGAAATATGGACCTGGGTTCAGAAGTTTCCTCATGCACTGCAGACGTGGTAATGTTTTTGTCTTCGCTTTATTTGTTCTGAAGTGTAAACCCGGCCTCAGCTGCGTTCTGACCAAGAGCATGCACAGTTTAGTGTAAAATACTGCTTGCGATTATGTTTCTTATCGTTTTGCTTGAGGAATAAGGTAATTCTTGGGAAAAAAAAATATTATAATCGTTACCCTCAAAGCATACAAATTTACTTTTTGTGTTGTATGTAATTGCCAATTAACATTGTAAACTCTCTGCAGTAGGGTTTGCCTAGGACATGCATACACAGTGGTGTAAAATTTAGTGATCTGTAAAATGCTGTGGCAGTACCCGGTGGTGTTTGCATGCAAAGTGCCTGTAATGTAAATCAATGAACTTCACAGGCTGGCGCTGTGAAACCTGGGGGAAGGACCCTGTAACTGTCAGGCGATGTTTTAGCCTTATTAAAGCCTGCCCCTGTGGGCTGCAACCGAACCACGGGCTGGGATTTGACAGATACACGGGTGATTCTGTTACACCTCATCTTTTAATACCAATTTTATAGCTGGCTTCAAGGATGTGAATCCCTCCTGATAGGGCTGGGATTTCACTAGGATGTGTAGATGGCCGATTTTGAAGTTGCATTTCCTTAATTGAGCAGATAAGTAATTAACTCTTGCAACTTGGCTGTTTTTGCAGAAGCCAATAGCTCAACAGTGCTCTGATAAATTAATTTTGTTGCTTTAAATGTGCTATGGAGCAATGAAAAATTAAATAGTGGATATGCAGTGTGCAAAGTCATTGATATATATTGCATCAGTGGGCACAAACCTTTAGTTGTCTTTAAGGATCCCCATCGATGACATAGTGTTAATTTCATTTTTGATAGCTGTTATGTTTTGTCAGAGCTTTAGTATCATAGTCAATGTCTCTGTTGCTTCATACTCAAATAAGATTCCCCTTGGTTTCAGACAGTAAACAATCATTTAATTTTATAGTTTTCTAAGGCAGCTTTTGCCCGTTCTGAAAAAATGCCTTACTTGTTCAGAAGTGCATCATTACTGCTCCAGTAGGAAAAAAAAAATTATTTCCAATTATTTCTTCTTTTTAAATTTAAAATAGAACATAAAAATCTGGAAGGCAGGAAAAATTGTTCTTAATATCTGCCATGCCTCTAGCTTTTCAGCCTTCCTCTGCAGTTCCACTATGCTTCTGAAGTGTTAGCTGCTACTTTAATCTTTCACTAAAATGCTGTAAAAAAAGGTTTTTGACATGGTGACCTCCTGCATTTCTAGAAAATTGGTGTGGCAGTTTCTTTTCAAAGGGAGCGGTGTAGGAAGGAAGGAGACGTTGGTAACATCCCTCTAAGTTTTTACTTTCGCTTTTGCTGCCTGACGTTTGTGGGTTGTGCAGGTTGGGAGCGGTTTTGTGCTGGCTGAAGAGCTGCGGGATGCTGTACGCAGGGCTGGGGATGGCCCTTCAGTCAGCAGCCACCTCCTCGGGAGAGCCGAGTCAGCCAGGTGGCTGTGGGCTTTGCCATACATCTGGGAAGGAGCAGAGCAGAGCTCTGGGATGGATGGTGCCATCTGGACTGATGCAGCAGAGTGCTCTGGAGGCCAGACTCACGTGTGTTTGTCAAGCTGGTGTCATTGCTGAAGTTCCAGATTCACAGATCCACTTTGAAAACTCTTCCGGTGTTCAAGTTTTGCAACACGGAAGAGGCTGTGGCGTCGTGGAGTGATGAGTGATTATAACTAAAGGAAAATGAGATTTTTAGTGTGTCAGTTACATTCAAAATAATTTAGGGTAAGCTTTAACTGTCTTTGAGCTAAATATCAAATGAGAATAAACTTTGAACCTTTTATAGGTCACATAAAATAAAGCAATTCTCATTTCCTTAAGGTCTTGCCAGCATTTTAAAGTAGTGCACTTTTTCTGGGCTTGTCATGCATCATAGTCACTCATATTAATCACAGTGGCTCAAAAAGCATGGATGTAGTAAGTTCATAATGACACATTCTGCCTGTAGGTGACTGGGGGTGTGAGTGTCGTTTCCACCTTACAGGTGGAAGTGGATGTCCTTTTTAGGTTTGTGGAAGCCCTTCAGTTTGTAAACCTTGTGAAAGAGGTATGACAAATTTTGCCATTGTATTTGTATGGTTCAATCTTAAACATGAAGTCAGGTTACAGCCACAGTAAGACTGTCTTGTTATCTCAGGGTCTGTTTGAGTAAGTTATGTTTCCTAGGCCCAGGACCTTATTTATGTCCTGTTTTTTGCAGAGCTTTTTGCCATCAATGGGTGCACCTGAATTTTTTTCTCTACTGGTTTACTCAGAGTTGATGGAGTATGCCCTTTCCAGAAGCACACCCAGGTTAGCAAAAAAGTGAAATGAGCATAGCTAGTGAATCATTCCAGTGCCATCTGAGGTGGAGTGTTGATATGTGAGCCACCATTACACCTCCTCAAAGAGCTGCAGTTGTCAGGTCTTGACTCCTCATGAAATGTGAGAGGTGGGAATAAAGCAGTCTTTGTCAAGGTTATGTTGTTACAGACAATCTCTTGGGGTAAAACCAGGAAAATATGGAGTAATTATATTTGGGAAAGGATCTAAAGCTTCTCTTTTAAGCGAGCTACTTTGCTTCATGACCCTTTCTCGTAAAAAGCAAATGTCCCCAAAGGTGTGATTGGCAACACAGATCTCCAGAGACGTGCCAGAGGTTTTAGTGAAGCGCTTCTCCCCGCCGCCACCCCC
>NW_008607266.1:0-3278 GCF_000691845.1 Merops nubicus | reverse complement strand
AAAGCCACCGGTGAAGGAAGGGACAGGGCAGCCCCACAGCAGATGACAGCGCTCGGTCCCGTGGCACTCGCCAGCTCTGCCCCCGGTGCCATACCGCCTGCAGGCTGATGAAGTAACGGTTCCGCTCTGCCTCGGGGTCGATGATACCCCCTTTCTCTTGCTGCCTCTTGAAAATTAAGCGCAGTTCCTCTTGGTGCTGCAGGGTCTTGGCGTCTGGCCGGTAGGGCTCCTGGGCAGCAGAAAGCAGGGCGGGATAAGGGCTATCTCAATGCTACGAACTCCCCCCAAGCCCTCCTTGGGTCACACAGCTCTTGGGCAACCTGCTTCCCTTTGCCACGTTTGACCAGGCCTAGAGATACAAAGTAAAATCCCTGGACAGAGGTAGAGCATGACCTGCTGTTCCTGCAGTGACTGCCTTTGGATGTGGTGCAGAACAGCTACAGTTGGGTCACTCTCCTGACCCTGATTATATCCCAGCAAATACAGGGAAATGCCCCGTGGCAGAATCACCTCTCCCCCAGCACATGTGCTCAACACTCAAGCCTATACCACAAATCCTGCTCTGTGTGGACGCACCAAAGAGTCAGAAGACACCCTGCTAGGTTTTGTAAACCGCGCTTTGGATGGGTCATCTGGGAGGACCTGAGAGCACACCTTTGTTCATCCCTTGCAGTGCCCCAGCTGAAGGAACCCCGTGAGTGGGCACAGCCGGGCAGGTGAGTCCCCGTCTCTTACCAGCGGGTGCTGTGGGGGTGGTGCTGCCTTCAGAGCGCAGAGATCGTAGACCAGGGTCTCCCGGCAGACAGGGCACTGTACGCCAGCCTCCTGGGGGGGCAAGTGGAGATGCTAAACCCTGTGACCCAGCTCCTGTGTTGCCAGGTAACCCCAGCCAGCACGTGGGAGGGGGTGGCGACCTTTGCTCTTCTGCCACGGCAGGGAAGCCCAGGCTGGAACCCGTGTGCTGGTTCCAGCAGCATGAAAGCAGCCTGATGTCTCAACGACTGCTACAGAAGGTGTCTCCACCACGAGGCAGGCTGGGATTTGTGTTCCAACAGCTGACCACTGTACAGACCACCTCTGTCACCATTAGCCTAGGATCTAGTTTCCTCCACTCCAAAGTGGAGCGTGTCATCTACGTGGCACCTCTTTGTGGGACGTCTTTGAAAGGGTTTTGCAGGAAGGAGCCTTTGACTTGTTACATACTCGGCTGTGCCATTTGCTCTGCAGCTGGCAACTGTTCCAACACCTGCTCAGGGAGGTTTTCTCACCCTGGAACACAGGTGATCATGTTTCTCCTACTACAAAGCCCTGCAGTTCAAGGGCTAGAGAAGGAGCTCTCTTTTCTAACTCCTTTGGTTCCACGAGTCCAAAAATGCAACTCCCCTTCCCCCTCACAC
Source organism: Merops nubicus (assembly GCF_000691845.1). Lineage (NCBI taxonomy): Eukaryota > Metazoa > Chordata > Aves > Coraciiformes > Meropidae > Merops > Merops nubicus. The sequence continues at coordinate 1,881 of NW_008607266.1, read as the reverse complement.
AGCAGGCACCAACCCAGAGATCCAATAAACAAACTGCTAAAGCACTGAAAGCTCACAGGGTAGTTTTGGTTGGAAAAGGCCCTTGGAGATCACTTGGTCTAACCCCCGCTCCAGTTCTCAGTGTGGGCATGACGCTGACTGTGCTGTCAGGTCAGGGGAGGCCTCGCCCCATGCCCCAAAGTGCACGGCAGAGACGTCATGAGAGCCTGTTCAGGGAGCCAAGGGCCCCATACCTGTTTGGGGGATGGTGCCAGGTGCTGCTCTCTCTCCTCCTGCTGCATGAGGATCTCTTCCTCCATGTGCTGGGCATAGCGGGCCAGGCAGTGGGAGTGGAAGTAGTGGTAGCACTGGGTCTTTGTGAAGGCTTCTCTCTCCTGGCAGGGAGAAAGGGCAGCTTTAAAGTGCTTCTGAGCACAGGTTTGTCTAGGCACCTCAGCTGAGGTGGGCTGTCACTCCTATGTCAGTGCTGGCAGTGGGGGACTAGCACTACTGCTGGCAGAGCCACATAACTTCTTTAGGCTGACAGGGAGAGTAGCTTCTATCACCTCAGGAAGGTTCATGCTCAGCAGGATCACCCACAGACCAGGTGAGCAGGAGACTGCTGAGGCACACCCCAGTCCCAGGCTGATACCCCAAGCTTTGAGAACCAGGCTCCCTGTTCTCTTGCCTCACTTCCCAGTCAGGAGACAGATGCCTACCTGGAATCCATACAGACAGATCACACACTGGCCATGAGGGATGTTGTTGTCAGTGAGAATCTCCTTCCCCTTCTGCAGAAGCATTAAAACAAACATTTTGCTCACTGGCCTGCCCACAGGCTCAGGGCAGTTCCACCCTTGGGCAGTCAGGGACCAGTGTCCGTGGCTGATCTCCTCAAACGCTCACCTCAATCAGTTCATAGAGCACCTCTGTCCCCAGCCTGGCTTCAGCAACGCTTCTGAGGGTCTGGGAAATCCTACAGCAAAGCAGCAGAAACCCTTAACACAAATGTAGCCACACCTTTTCACCGTCCCACATACCTGTCACCCTGCCATGATGACAGGAGGAAGGAACAGAGCCTTCAGGCTTTGCCCGCAGCACAGGATGGGCACATGCGCACACACATGTTCACGTGCTCCCTACAGGTTGGTGTGCAGAAGCCTCTGTCCTCAAAGGACTTGTAGGAGCAGGTTTGCTGACTGCCTTGGCTCGAGCTCACCCAGCACCCTTCAGTTTCGGTGAATCTCAGGCTTTGCTTATCTGACGGCAGCCCCCGGGCAGGTCTGGTGGGAGCTGTGTCACTCCTGTGCTGCCAGCAGGTACCAGGGTCTCTGCGCACGCTCTGCTGCACCAAGGATGGGAGCACAAAGGCAACGACCAGGGACTCGGTTCAGTCCCACCTCTGTCCAAGCAGGACCAACAGCTTCAAAAGCCCAGGGGATTTAGATTACACTTCACGGAGACCACAGGGGAATAAGTGTAGGGTGGACCCCCTGGTGTCTGATGCGGCACCGGTGGTTCCCATGAGATTTAAGACACGGTGGCTTAGGGACCTGCATCCATCTGCTAGCTGGACATGGGGAGCCACGTGAAGCTGAGAGGAGGCTTTTCCACCAGGTCTGCTTCCCGGATCTGTAGGGGAAAGCATCGCCCTCTCCCCACCCTCTCCTCGCTCTCTCCCCATCCTCCTGGCACTCACTTTTGAATTTGCTCATCTGACAACCCCCGGGGGTTCCTGATGAAGATTTCCGGAGCTTTGTTGGGATACTAGGAAAGAAAAAAAGAAAAACACCCGAAGCACAACAAGGAAGGTAGAGAGGCCCGGGGCGGGGAGGAAGGGGGCGCAGGGGACCGGCCGCCTACCTGGGGGGGCACGGAGAGCACCAGGGTGAAGCAGACGTA
>NW_008607265.1:0-1652 GCF_000691845.1 Merops nubicus | reverse complement strand
TGGATGCTGTGGGGTGGGGGCCACTGGGACCCCGAGAGGTTGGGCACCTGCCGGCCACCTCTGGGCTCTCCCCAGGCACGGAGAGGAGGACGCCCGGCTTGCTGACCTCCACGTCCCTCTCCACGTTGCTGCAAGGTGCCCAGATGGTCGTGGCAGAGCTCTGCCGGGACGCCATCCTCCCAGATGTGCCATCAAAGCTTCCTGCAGCAGGCAGGAGAGGGTCCACCGAGGCTGGGAGCACCTTTGGGAGACAACGAGGAGCTGGGTGCCACGGGGAGGACCCGTTTGGCCCTGTCTGGGACACCCACGCCATGCAACAAGCCCACTCCAGTGCTCAGCCACCACTCCAGTGCTCAGCCACCACATCTCCAGCCACCAACAGAGAACTCAGGTCACAGGTAACTCCCAGGAGAGAGGGCAGGGAGGTGCTGGGGCTCCAAGGAGCCTTTGGGAATCAGGGGAGATACAGGAAGGAAGGGGAGACAAGCATGAGGAGATGGGTGGATAGAGCCACCTGGATGGCAGGAGACTGGCAAGTCAAGGAGAGATAAGGAGTCAAAGCCCAACAAGCCTTGGCTCTCTTCTCCCATGCTCCAAAATACCATGTCTGGGTGGGGAGGTGAACGCAGCAGGGAAGAACTCAGCCCCAGCTCAAAATCATACCCCGTGGCACAAATCTCCTGACCAGGGAAGGTCACAAGGACCTGAGGGAAATGCAAGTGGCAGTGGGTGAGGTCACCTACTTTCTCCACCGTCGTCATGGAGCAGAAGCTGCTGGCCATCTTCCCCACAGGCAGCTTCTCCTCTTGTACAGGAGGCTTCAAGGAGGCGTCGAAGGATGGAGAAACATCTCTGGGTGCAGGGGCAGCAGCTGGGGTGCTTGTTCCCATCCGAGTCTCTGCTGGGGAGAAAAAACCCACATGTGTTGTGTTGATCAGGAGACCTAAAGGAGTTCTGCTCTTCCTCAAGGACCCTGCAACAGGATGCTCCCAGAGCTGAGGAGCTGGCCCAGGGAGAGGACCCAGCACCATCACCCGAGGTCTCCCTGGAGGTGTGGGTAAACCAGATGGCCCATGCCAGCACCCCAAATCCATCCCTCCCCTCAAGAGCAGGGGGACCCCCAGCTCCTGAAATGGACATTCAACCCGGGTGGTTTTCATCAGAAATGAAGCAAGTGTCTCCAAGGTTGAGGGAGGTGGTTTTGTGGTGACCTGGCAGTGCTGGGGTAATGGATGGACTCGACCTTAAAGGTCTCTTCCCCCCAAAATGATTCTATGTCAAGTCCTGGGGAGGACGTTGTGCCAAAACACAGCGAGTGACAACAGCAACAGTAAAGGGAGGGGAAACCAGGAGCCAGGCTGGATTTCTGGAGAACCCAACCTCGCTCCCTTCCTGGAGGAGGTCACTGTGGCCCAGGAGATGGCAGAGGAGCACCTGCACCTTCTCTGCCACTCCCCATCCCCAGGGTCAAGCAGGAGGGACATGCAGAAGCACCTTCAACACCGTGACTACGCAGAGCTGCTGAGAGGCAAACTCACCTCCATCTCCCCCATCCCCTGGCAGCATCCCGACCTGCTTCTGCTCCTCATCTGGCTGCTGGAGGGGGTGGTGGCCACGGACATCCACGTTGCTGCCGGGGGCCTGGCCGTGCT
>NW_008607264.1:7210-15056 GCF_000691845.1 Merops nubicus | reverse complement strand
AACCTAAAGGATTCTATGATTAAATTATTTCATAGTGTAGATTACAGACTGGCAGCATTGTATGCAAGGCTAGCAAAGTTACAGAAGTAGCCAGCTGATAGTCACAGCAGCACTTGCCTATAAGAGAACATTAATCAGCAAACTGGAGGGATCAGTGTCTTTTAATAATGTGTAAAATGGCATCTGTCATCCATGCTTGTTTGGGTTTGAGCATCTCATGACCAAGCACAGACAATTACATGAAATTACACTGAATCTCTCAAACTGATTTCAGTCAAGATTATAGCCTGAACTCATACCAAATCATGAAGATATAGGAAGACATGACATTACATTACTTAAAAAGCTGTATTACTTATTAAAATATATTAGTTCTGTCTAATACATATCAAATCTGAATAATACAATAAATGAATACACCAGCATTTTACAGCGATCCACAGGCAGATAGATAGAGTGCAGTAAACGTTATTCCTCTCTGTTACTCAGTTGTCAAAACTATAGTTAAAAAAAGTATGTTGAAAAAAAGTCCTCAGAACCTGAGTAAGATTTATATTTTGTTAAAGGAATGCTCATAGAAGTAGGTACCATGAAGCAATAAAGCAATTCATGGGTGTGTGAATTACAGAATTACCTGTTAAATGGAAAAAATAAATGCCAGAGCTTTGGGGGACATTGTGTTTGGTGTCATTGTCTGATAAATTTGTTTTAAAATGTAAAAGGATTAAGAATTATCATTATTTAGGATAGGATTAGTAATAAATAAACAAAAGCTTTTTTGCTAAAGCCCTAGGTGAACAATAGCACTTGAAAACGAAGCACTGGCAAAACGCCCGTCTCCTCTGGGAAAAGCCCAAAAAGCCAGCAGTTTCTCTTTGTAAGCAAACAGCCCACAGAACACAAACCTCTTCCCGAAGCATTAAGAGAATCTCAACAGGGCACACTTTTTGTGCATTTTTTGTGATTACTACTTTAATTGTAAGTAATGGTTAAATTCACAGGCAAATACAGGGCTGGTAAGTTTCTTTTCATCTGCTCTTTGAGGGTCATACGTTTACATCTAAACTCATTTTTCTCTCATCTGTGTGTATGTGATTTTGGTTTTTTAATTTCCTCTCCAAATGTGTCTTGCAAGAATGAAAAGACCAAAATGTGACCACAGACCTTAAGAACTGATTTTTCTCACATATGTTTTTGATTTTTTAAAATGTATATCTTACTGGAAGCGAATACATTCCACCACACGCATACACAGCTGAACATTCCTACTGCAGTAGTTCTGGCATGAGATACTTGCACAATTCCTCATAGTGGTCTACTTGTGTCAATGGGTTGGGGAGGGTTCACACATCAAAATAAACAGAATGCCAAATTCAGCATTTCACATACTAAATGGGAAAAAGTTGATTATCCCATATTTTCTGGCAAAACATAACTTGGATTGTGACTTGAATCCGTAGTTCCGGGTTAGGTTTTTGTGCAGTGGTGAGGTTTATAAAATCACGTATTTAATTATTTTTTAAAAATTACTAAAAGGTCATTTTATCCTTCTTTTAAAAGATCAGTGGCACTGTAGCATGTATAAACAAGGCAACAAGTTTCTAGAATATGGCAGCTCAAACAGCCGCATTTCACCAGTATATGTCTCTGGCATTTAAAGTCCATGCAATTAAAGGCATTGGTTGCACCTGTCCTCTGTTATTTATACCTGTCACTGATTGAAGAAAACCACATTTGAAAGTTTAAAGACCAGTTGCAGGGTTTCTCTGGGAGCTGAAGATTAAGAGGACAAAGCTACCCTACCCTGTAGATCCTGTTGTCTCTCCCATGCCATAAGCCACTGGACCTGTTTTGGAAAAAGTTTGCATTTACCTCTAGAAAAAAAGGTCCTTGGCAGACTTGGCTGGTGACTGAAACACAAAATAGAGTATATTAGGAAGAATTTCTTCCTAACACAGCATTGTAACAGGCTGCTCAGGGAGGTGGTGGAGTCATTATCCCTGGAGGTGTTCAAAAGATGAGCAGATGTAGCACTTGAGGCTATGGTCTAGGGAAATGCTGGGGTGGTGGTTGGACTTGATGATCCTAGAGGTCCTTTCCAACCACAGTGATTCTATGCTTCTATGATATGCTGCCTTCCTGTAAAAAGTGTGCCAGAGGCTTGTACTAGCCATGCAGACTGGGCATGCTGGCACTGGTGTCTGCACCCAGAACCAGCAACTCCTTGTCTTTGGGTCAAAAAATGCAGAGCATTTGTGTCTATACTACTCTGCACCAGCCTTCTGTAGAATGTGCTGACCGTTATGCTTTGCTTCCCATGGAACCCCACAATGCTGAAAGGTAATTATTTTCTGCAGGTTTCTGCTAGAGTTTAAAATGTCTGAAATAAAGTGAGACCCATGAGTGTCTTTATAGCATGAAACTGAGGTATGTCATGGGAGCCATGGGATATATGAGGAAGCAGAAGCACTTGGGGCAGGGATGAGGATGTGTTTGTTTCAGAGAGAATTTTGTTTGCATTGCTTAACCTTGAAATGAAATACAGTAGCAATATCTTTAGATTATCCCTACAGTATAAATAGCAATTTCAAACCTCCCTGAAGTCAAAATAGGTATTTTTCTAAGCTGGTGTTGACAGACAGAAGGCTGCATTAACCTTCTGTCTGTGAGCAGGCCTCAAAGGGGTGTCCAGCAGCTCTGCATTAATAGTCTAAATGCAACAGTGCTTCAGTAGCAGTTTGTAACCGGGTGCTTAAGCTACCCCAAGCCAAGGAACAGGCACAATTCTTTTCACATTCCAGGAAAATGGGTGGACTTGTTTTTTTGGGGTTTTTTTATATATTTGTAATTTCTAAGGAACAACTCAGTGGGATGCTGCCATTATGCTCAAGGAAACGAATTTAGATTTTCCACATGCGTCTGGTCCTACTGATTAAGAGAAGACCTGAACATTGATTATTGTTCCTGTTCAATTCAAACAGTTTTTATAGCTTTCAAATAGTTGTAGTTTTTTGTGTGTGTGTGTTTTGGGATTTTTTGGTTTTTTTTTTTTTTTTTTTTTAATTGAGCAGAGTAATTTTTTTGTTTGTATTCTATATTTTATATCTGATGCTTTTGGTGTTAAGTATTCATTCTCTGTGTGTTTTACAATGCCTGCCCCCAACACACACACTGTGCATATGTTTCCTCTCCCAATTTGAATAGAAATCTATCACCGCAAGAGAAGAATGCTGAACTACTGTTTCACAAGCTGTCATTTAAGTGATAGATGGTAAATTGGAATTTTGCCATGCAAATTAGTTAATGCTCAGATGAAGACAGTGCTTAACTATTCAAATAAGATCTCATTCTCGATCAGCTGTTTCAGCTTATATCTTCAGTGAAGCAGACAACTAGCTTTCAGCTGGAGCAGACAACTAGAACTCCACAAAACCATCCACTGTGTTCACTTAGTACCATCTCAGTAGATCAAGTGATTTTCAAACAGCACTGATCTGTAGCTATCAGCTGGGAACAGCCATGGATGCTGATCCTTCAGGCAAAAAAATTGTGATAGTTGGAAGTATTTTGAAAGAAGAATTTACATCTCTGGAATCCACTACATCCAGAAATGTAAAAATCCAACCAATGCGCAGTGTGACCTTTCTTTTAACAAAAAGATATGAAAAATTCACACACAAAGAATGGTATACTTAAAATCTTGGTGGGAGCCAGGAGTGACTCTTATAGCTAGGTTTCCTAAGCCTACTTTTTAAATGCATATAACCTTTCTTTAAGCAGCTTGCTATTCCTTTTGTTCACAGGAGATCTTTGAAATCTGGGAGGAAGAAAGCCCCTTGGCTACACAAAATTCTCTGTCTTTACCTGATAAAACTCTATGCCGTTATACATTTATAGCACTTCATTTCAACTTACTTTGCTTGATTCCTCAGGGAAATTTTGGCAACCTGTCAAATAACTGAGAAGGAACCATGTGCAGAGCCAGTTCTGGTAGCTCACCAGGAGACATGCAGCAGGCTTGCTTACCCCTGGGAAGTACCAAAGTCACCCTAAAGGTAGTGAGGAAGGAAACAATTTTTCCCACTGCAGAGTGTCCTTCAAAGAAGAAGTGCCATGGACTTTTGGAGGTGAGGAATAATTACAGCTGAATTTAGCAGCATCTGGGTCCTCACTGTTATTCTCAGTAGTACATACATGCCTTTCTGACAGGCTAGAGGGACAGCTGTTCTGCCAGCTAAGGCACTTGATCTTGTAGTACAGGCAATAGTAATCTGTGCTGTTAGTTCATAGTACAATGCAAGTGATGATGGACGATGGCGAGTATACAAAAATTGTTATGTTATTTCAAGAAAAGAGGGGACAGAAAACAGGGTTGCTCTCCACTACAAAAAAAAAAAAAGAAATCTAGCCACATATGCCTTCAACACTGTGAGTGCCTTTTTCCATTTGATAGTAAGAATGACATTTTGCCATCAAAGCTTCTTTTTTCAGCCTACTCAAAAAACATCCAGATTTTCTCTTGAGAGGTTTGTCTGCATATATCTTCTAAAAAGCTTGAAAATACTGCCACACCTGATCTTCTCTTAGATCCTTCAAGAGAACATCATGAAGGCTGTACCTTGTTAAATGCTGCCTGCCACAGGGGCTAGCAGGGCATCAGGACTAGCCTCACCGATCTGCTCTTCTTTGGGTGATAGGATTAATTTTCCAAAAGAAGGAACCAGTGAAGGAACCATGGCAGAAGAAAGGAACCTGGGAGTGAGGTGTCTGTGAGCAGGCAGAGAGGTGGGAGGAGGAAGGCAGACTGGGGCAAGCATCAGAAGAAAGAAACTGTGGCTAGATAATGAAATGCTGGAATCAGCTCCAGGTTTTGGAAGCCACCAAGAACAGGGGGGAGACAAAAGCAGATGATGCTCTGAAGATGTTTGGAAGGGGATACTGAACTCAATTTTAAAAGGAGGGCTGTCAGTGTAATGATAAAATTCGCAATCCTAGTAATGTCCTTTGAACAATTATTCTTATGTAGTGTTATGTGCATACATATGGAATGGGCCATATTCCTGTTCACTAATGTGTATTCTAATCATGTTCCATTCTTTATATGCATCTTAGCAGCATCTACGCTGTTAAGACATCTGCTGGAAGTGTGGTAGGTAACCAAATCTGTTTGGGCTAGACTGGCGTTTCTCCCGGTGTTCTGACTCGAAGCTGAAATGTGTTGCTCTCTTTTGCAAGATGTTCACAAAGCAACTCTGTACAAAAGGAGACTGTAGAGTGTTCCACCATTTGAAATCTCTTTACAGTGATTTTCCATTAAAACAACAAACCTTGGCAGCTACCATCTACTGTTTTCTGACTTGCAGCCAGCCAATTATATCGCTTAAAATGCACTTGATTAACAAGGACACAAGTTCAAGGTACCGTTGTCTGCCTTTGTGTAGTTTTAATTGTGCCTTAGGAGAGACTTCCTTTTGTCTTCCTTTCTGTATGTTTACCTCCTTCACTCATTTTGTTACTCTCCACTACCCACAATAGTTCCCTTGCAAATGTTACTTTAGCAGTGAGCTCATTGTGTTCTGAGTGCCTTCTAAAATGAGACATATTAAAAGAATCCACTTGTATCAATCTTTTAGTGTGACCTTTGGTCATGAGAATAGATCTGATGGTTTCAGTGGGAAAATTTGCAAGAGTGAAAGCTGCTGCAGTAAACGAGGTTTTGGAAAACCAAATTCTATTTTTGTGGTTTATCAGATGGAAGAGTTACTGTAAGGTCTGTAATCAGAAAGGCAGGCATGCTAACTATAATGGAGATCAAAACAATAGGACGGCCTTCAGCATGGGCTAGCCCTCCAAGCACGATGCAAAGACCCTGTTGAATGTTTACAATGCATGCTGAGGCCCATAGGAGCAGCCTGGCTTCTTTTGCTCCAAAAACATAATTGCCCTACCTGGTGTGGTGTGTCAGCCTGTATAGTGATGGTGCACCGTGGCTCAGTGAAGAGAGGGGCTCACTGTGATTCAGATGGCTACACCCCACCAACATACATGCAAACACGTGTAATGTGCATACCACACACACACACGAAGAGCACTCCTTTGTTGCCAACACTCCTCATGAACAATCTCCAGATCATAACATACTAGAAATGATGCCTGACATGTTTAGTCATAATCTTTACAGAAATTAGGCTTCAGTTCAAAACTGTGATACAAACCTCATAGTTTCAGGGCAGCTCTAGATGGAAGAGTTTCTCATCACAATGTTTTCTTTCTTGGTTAAATAATAATGATAAATCTCTTATGACAAAGACATTTTTATGCCTAACAGAGTGAGTGCCACAAAGCACAGGATTTGAACTTAATTTTCTTGTAACCTCAGTGAAAGAGATTATAAATGGTGACGAACAAAGCACATACATATGTAGAGAATGTAAATAAAACCCAGGAAAACACTAAAAGAGTTCCAATTTATATATACGATTTACTGAATCAAGAGGTCTAAGATTCTGCATTGAGTCTTACAGATAAATGATTATGGGTGTTCGGGTTGGCTATTTATATAATATGTTTCATGAAAAGTCTTTTTATAAAATTATTTTACATGTCTCTTTTCCTACTCTGTTCTTTGGTCGTGTGACATTCATGTCACATGAGGAGATTTCAGTTTTGCAGTGGTAACTATCTGTTTTTAACTTTGCTTACATCTGTTTAAAACTATCCATTTTAAAACAACTTCTCCTGCCTCTAAATAAGTTTTAAGTATTAAATAGTCTTAATCAAAACTGTATTTTCAACAGGTCCCTTGCCAGTTTTTCCTTTATGTCTACTTAGGTTATAGCACAGTGATCCCAGGTCCTGAATGGAGGATGCTATAGGAAAATATGATAACACATCTAATCCCCCATGAAACCTCTTGTTAGTCTCAAACCCTGACATAGCACTGCAATGGGAATAGAGCTAGAGCAAGAGCTAGAGCTGCTAGGAGGAGTAAAACCTAAAGTCTTTGCAATAGCCAGAGAAGCATGATGACACAGGACTCTGGCCGGGGTGAGGGGTCTCCATGGTGTTTGGTTGCTGATGAGGAGTGGTTTGCAGTTACTCTTAATCAGGGACCTATTTCTGACACACTGTCTGACCCACATGTCTTACTCTTCTTCTCCCCTGTCCCACAACAGTAAGCATAATATACACTCATTTCCACAAAATGGCCAGAGCGGAATTCAGCTATAGATGAGAGATTGTTTTAAGTACCTCTGCCCATCTTTTTGTCTGCTTACTTTTCTATCCTGTCCTGTTCTGTCCTGTCCTGTCCTATTCTATCCTTAAAGTGATGTAAACATAACTAATGTTATCCACATGTGATGCAGGTTATATGACACAGACTTGAAGTGTGGACCTCAATGGTCTGTGTACATTCACCACATGCACTTAATCTATTCCCATGATCAAACCTACTCCTGCCTGTTTTGGTGCTCTGACATCCTGTCAGTACAGTGGGGTCAGGTGCCACTTGATTCAGTCACAAGTGCCTTCATTCAGCAAGGGAGAAAGTAGCTTTTTTGGCATCAATCAGGCATTATGTCTCTATATTATATTTTCTTCAGTGGTAGGAATTAGAGGAACCCCAAAGCAGGTCAGTTTTCTTCCTTTTGTGCTGCTTATCTTCTTCAGTTGCTGTGCTTTAGGAAAGAGCAGTGTGAGCCTGAAAATATTATTTAAAAGAATGATGTTAACAACACTATTAAAGACACCATAGAGCTTTCGGATGAAAAATATATGCTGCATGAAAAGTATATGCAGAAAATAATTCAACTGCTCATTCCTTTCTTTATTCATGACACCTTTT
>NW_008607264.1:0-7179 GCF_000691845.1 Merops nubicus | reverse complement strand
GGAATGCGGTGGAGTGTGAAGTTTTTCTTTTGTTTGTGGCTGCCTTCTACACCATTTTTCTTTCATGTTGGCATATCCAAGCAGAACAAATCTGCTTGCAAGCAAAGGAGGGGAACAGTTGATGTTTTGAGTTTTAAGCTAAATATTTTCAGAAGTTCCAAATATCATAAACAATATAATTTTAAGATCAAATCTGACTTGAGTTTATCCCATTAAAATGTGCAGTCAATTTAAGTAGGAGATCTTCTGCTATACTTGCTTTCTAGAAGTATTTTCTCTACTAATGGACATTACATTCTTTTCCATTTTAACTAGTGTTTCTTGTGAAGACTGTAGCAGTATGATCCATTGTCACTAGAAATAATTTTGAATTTTCTTATTACTTCAAGACATTAAGTTGCCAGTGTATGATTTACTTTAGCAAGTGGCTTTTATGTCATCTATATTTCAGAAATTCTGTGACTTGTTTAAATTTCCATTTCCTTGGCGACATATCTGTGCGTATACTGAAACAAAGAATTGACTAATACACTGAAAGCATTAGGCATTTGAAGCTGCCCTGTTAGACAAATACAACAGCAGCACGCTGCACCACATGAAACCGAAGCAGCCACCTGGAAGAGGAGGAGAGAAGAGCTTAGGCTATTAGCACAGGCTTTGAAACCATTTTGTCAACAAAATACTCTTCTTTAGTTTGACTGCAGATATAAGGAATGACATGAAAGTGAAAAAACCTAGAATATGCAGCTATCCTAAGAGTCTGAAAATATGCAACATATTTCTTCTGGTCTTTTGCGTCTGATCTAACTTTTGTTGACTTACTGGCAGCTAGAGTTTCCCCTTGCACAGCTTGATTAATATAAGTGCTGTGGATGTCTATGTAAGAATCCAACCATACCCATGGTTTAGCACACACCATATGTTCCTTTGTAGTGGCTGCACTGTGGAGTTTTCATGCTGCTAGATGCTGGAGGAGGGCACTGAAACATGGAGCTAGTGGCAACTGGTGCCTACCACATCAAGTGCATGATATTTAATTGAGTTCACAAAAGGGTAAAATGCAGTGGTGTAGCAGGAGGCAGATGGGATCAATGTTACTCATGTTAAAAAACAACTCTGAGAAAACTTGTATTAAATTCAGACCTCAATATCTGCTGAAAGGGTATTCCTCCTGCAAACCCTTTTGCTGATTGTCAAACTAAGGACACTGTTGCTAGACAGTTTGGTACGTTTGCTTGAGCATCTTCTTCAGAATCAGAGCAGTGAAGTAGATCTGCTTGGCTGCCTAGAGGAGGCATCCCACCATGCTGAGCACATGTGAAGCACTGCTCTGCTAGTGCCAGTGCTTGTTGTCCCTTCTGGAAGGGGACACAGTGGTTTCAGTTGCTGAGTCAGAGACAGCTGCAGAAGTAGCTTGAGAGAGCAGTGTCCATCCTAGGACCCAAAGGTGTTTTCACAGGAGAGACAAATTTAAGAAATAGGCAGGGACTACCTAATGTCAGCAGAGTACCTTGTGTCTACAAGGGCATGAACCCCTGCTGGCCTGCTGAGGGCCTTGCTCCTGGCCAGGAGCATTTCAGAAAGGTGTGCAAGGCCAGCAGGGTTGGATGTGGCACCTGTCTGAAATACTGTTAAATGGAATAAGACTCTATTCAGAGTCACTTTCAGAAAGAGGAGTTCAAATACTGTCAGGTTTCTTTGACTACTCCGCAATTAATTTCGTCGTGAACCTTCCTACCTGTCTCTTTGATACTTGCACATCTTCTCTATTTTGCCAGTCAAAAAGTTGAAGTCAAAACCAAAGGCAGCATCCTTTACCACCTCAACAAGGCACAATTTGATAACACTTAACAGTTCCTCTCTGAGTATTTGAAAAATAGTCTAATAACGTTTAGGAATAATAGGCAAGCAAACTGTCACTAGTATACAATGCAATTGCAATACTGCTGAAACCTCCTGGTTCACTTTCCTAACAACTTATTCCCATTGTATACTTAATTGGGTTTCAGGTATACCTTGAAGACTGATGGGCTGCTCTGGATATTGCTTGCACAGCAAGTTTCCCCTACAGCTACAGAAGAAAATTGCTTTCTGTAACTAGTCTCTATTTTGGTGAGACTGCACAGCTGTGTGTGCAAATAGAGATATAAACCTAGATAGAATTAGTAACTGAATGCCAAAAGGATACTCAATGGTGCTGTGTGTCCAGAAGAAAGAGCAGGTCTGATTTGTGCCTTTATCCTGGTTCTTTGATAAACTCTGACAACAATGTTAGCTATTGGAACTAGCAAATGTTTCCTTCTGAAACAAATCCAGACATGAAGGGGCCAGCTGCTTCTCATTTCATCATCTAGGCCATCAGATCTTCATCTAGGAATTGGGACTGCAGGGTGTACCACAGAACAACATCTACTGCACAGGTGGACACAGGACATGGTGCCTTTCCTGGAGCTGCACAAATTGACTTGCCAAAAGAGCACCAGGGATAGTGAACATGGTAAAATGTTTCACTTGTTGAATCTAGCTCCTTTTTATTTTCTCCTGGACACTTAACATTTTCACAAAAATACCAGTTAGAAAATGAAAGATCTCTCTAAACAAAATCATTTCAGTGTTAATATGGCCCTGAACAATTATTTTGTAAAGTAAAACATTTTAAAAGCATTTAAACAGGCTGAAACATTGTGATGATATTTTGATGACACTCTGGACTTATTTAGTTTGCCTGAAATACAGCCAAAGGAACAATTTGGAAATACTTTGAGAAAAATTCAGCTATACAAAGAAGATTAGAGTGTTATCGTTGTTAAATATGGAAGAGTCTTACAGAATATCAAAGCTCTATATTCTATTACAGAATATCATAAGCTCTATATATTGTTCATGAGAAGCTTTGGGTGCCGTAAAAATGCAGGACAGTGAGTCAGTGAGTCTTCTACAGAAGTTAATAGGAAATACTGCTCTTGGATAGGACATAATTAACATTCAGGCTTTTCTTCCCCTTCATACTCTTGAAACATCCCCTAGAGATTGGGTGAAAGTCTCTTCTTTTTAAAACTAGTGAGGAATTAGGGCTCTGTTGTGAAACACTGGTGTGGGTGCTCTCTTTGTACAGTTACTGGCTGATGAAGTCACTCAGGATGCTGTTCAGCATCCTTTATCTGAGAGGATTTGAACCCGAACCTCTCTGGAGAGTGCCCTAATTAGCACTCGGGGGGCTAGCCAGCCTAGGCTGAGGTTTCACGTGCTCGTTACCTTTTGTTGGAGCTGGTCTGATGTCTGTCAGATTTTATGTTTATAGAATTTGTGTTTAAACATGAGTACATGCTGCTGGTCATGGCCATCAGGCCAAATGGTTAAGGTGGCAGACTGCTGTCTCATATTAAGGCACATAAGGGGTTCTTCTGTTGGAAAGTTTGGGTTGCATGGCTTTTCAGTGCTATTAGGGCTAGGTGTGCCTTATGAGGATCTAAATTAGGCATCTAATTGATACTTTAGATGCCTAAATCTCTTAATTCCCCACAGGATGTAGTCTTTAGTACATATTCGTGAGTTTTTCCCAAGAAAGATGTTCTTTTTTAACTGAGTAAGAAAATTATGCAAAGAAACATTGCCTACAGGCTTATTATAAAATCCTGACTGTGCAGTAAAGATGCAGCTGCTTGCAATTCATCACCTAACTTTCCTTAAGTTCTGTTGGTGGGTGGCTTTAATAGCCACATTTCTGCCAGCTGATGTAACCCTGCTCGCATTTATAGACAATATTTAACTACATAGATATAACTGGATAAAGCATACAGGCTTTAGGTCTGTTGTGCTTTCTTGTTTTTCTTCTTTGTTATCTAAGAGCTGCATAAAACTCCACATATTTGTCCACCTACTAAATGGAACTCTAATTTTGTGGTCTACTCACAGAAAACATCATTGATATCACTGAGATTTCACGCTTACTCAGGCCTGCTTGTGCTGATCAAATTGTCTACCCCCTGATTCAGTAAGGCCATTTAAGTGCATGCTTAAGTCCATCTCCTCTCGCTCATATCCTTATGCATGAGGTGTGTTCTGGTGATTCTAGCTGAGTTGAGCAAAGCCTTCAAATCAGCCATATGCTAAAGTGCTTTGTTGGTTAGAATGGACTAAATCAGATGATAAAAACTGAATCTACTGACACACCCTTGTGAACAGGCACCCAGTGCCTGTTTTTCTGACATAGGTTTTGAAATGTGAAAAAAGAGACTTTCTGCTGAATGGTAGCAACTTAAAAGCGAAACAGAATTATTCCTACCTTTGTCTCTGTGACTACCATTATTTGTGAAAACTCCTATGCTATGTTTCAGAATGATTTCTTTCTACATGTGCTGAACCAAGAGACTGCTGCTCACTCATTTGAAAGTAATGTGGAAAAAAACCTCATTCTTTTGCTTACAGTAAATCTGAATCTCTGACTATAGCAGTAGATTCTACAAATGATGAGCTACATCCTCATTCTGGTTACCAAAAACGAGTTGCTTGTGGATGCAAAATTGGATGTGTTTTTGCTTTAGCAATAAGTTATATTGTTCTTGGAGCCCTTGCTCATTTAGCACAGCTACAAAATAAAGCTAAAATGATCTTGGGAGGGTAATGAGAAATGCACTTACATGTGCAAGCTTCCTCTTTCCTTTTAGTGCTATGCATAGTGTGTAGACAGATGCAAACTGAAGCTTCAAAGAGCTTGCCTGATAAAGGCCTTCATCTTAGAGCAGAAAAGAACCATTTGGTGATGGAGCTAGAGAATATTCTTATTGTTCATGGTCATTCACTTTCTCACTTCATTTAAAAAAAAAAATTGCCAATTATCTTTGGGTGAAGCATTTTCAGTATAGATTACAATTTACTTGGAAATCAACCCCAAACTTAATTTCTCTGATTAATCTTTTATGGATTTTCTTTTGTTATTCGATACAACAGACTAATGATTATTAATACCACCTGGGAAAAGGAGATTATGCAACACTAGAGCTGCATGATGTCCATACACTAGATGTGTGTTAATTCAACATGCAGCTGTCCAAAAAAAAGAAGAAACACATATTCAGAAACAGGGCATATGGGTATGTGTATGGACGGGAAGAGGAGAATAATGATAATTGTTTGGAAAAGACATAACATTAAAACTGGTGACCTCTATGTCTGCTTCTACTGGGTAGGTAACTATAATACAACCAACATGATCAGTGGTTTCTTGGTATGAAGCAGTTGCACTCTTCAACTACCTGCAACATTTCTTTCTGTACCAGCAATGTAACAAGTCTCTCACCCCATACTTTTTTGTACAAAATAAAAATGCAACTCAGCCACAACTTCTACAGTAGCAATGTACAATAAGCAATAAGCATTGTATAGCATTCTATTGTGAGAAAAGCCATTTACTGTCATGCAGCTTTATTTTTAAAATTTCAGAACAGATGGCCATACTTTGAAATCATGAGTATTCTCCACAGACAAAGGGCTTTTGTCCAAATGGATCTGATTGCAGAATCAGGACCTATATATATGGAAATAGAAACTTGTACAATATTACAAAACAGGATCTGTTGATAAACAGGGATTGTAGGAACAGAATGCAATTGCCACAGACTAGGTGACGGTGTGAATGCCTTGAGGACTGTGGAAAGCTTGTTTTTGTTTCAATATGGAGTCTCTTCAGCCAGCAAAATCTTACTATGAGCTAAAGATTAGGGAAGAAGTCTTGCTGAGGAATATTTTTCTATTAAAACCAACAGAATTATGTTAGAATTTGACTTACAAAATTAAGACTGTAACAATTATGAAAAATGTAAGGTTATCTTGAGATCATAAATATGAGGGGGTTACACAAAAATTAATACTAATATTTTTCGAATTCAGACATTCTGGACTTCAGTCTCTCAAGTAGAAATGATATAAAGCCATAAAGGTTATTTGTTACCACCTTCTCATTTTGAACAAATAAGCCATTTTTCACTGTGAAAATCAGGTTTTGCTGAGTATGGTTTTCTCAGCCTTATTAGGGACTGAGAAATTACATAGATTTTTTTAAATCTATACAGAATACTATCCAGATGCTTGATGGCATTTTGTTTGTTTACTTATTTGTTTTCTTTCTATAAAACATGGACCAAGAAGGAAAAGTGATGAAATATTTGGAGAATAAAGGGAATAGGAAGTGGTGAATAACTTTGGGGGGGAACAAGTCTGATCAAATGAGGACAAACTGGCTGACAGAGCTACATAGTTGACATTGCTATTACAGTTGTACTTTTGTTCTCCTTGCTTTCGCTTTAACATATCATAAATAAGGGAAATTTTTGGAGAACAGTTCCCATAGCTGCCATATTTTCACGTGACTATCATAATAAGACATCAATTGTGATTTAAAACATCTGAGTAAAAGAATATAAGAAATTACTTTTTTTATGGTTCTTGTTACAATAATAACAAACATCCAAATAAAAGGGAAAAAGTGTGAACAGAAAACGTTAGAAGGTATTATAGGGCAAGCTTCCTTTGACAGATCAAGAAAAGTAATGAGCTGTTTTGTCAGGATGTTAAATTGTGGAACTTCAAGAAACAGAATGACATCCCAGTTTAAAGATTTATACACGTTCACAAGGTGTTTCCAAACAGTAGATTACATGCTTGAGTTCATTCTTACTCAGAAAAGTATAAATAAACACCTGGTAAAATTTTTGCCATGATCGTAATGCTGTGAATCCCATATACTTCAAATACCGGTCTTCAGTGATATGAGGATTTGGGATGAAGTTCTGATTTGGGACTCAGTTGAAGAAAAAAAGAGAGGTCATGAACCATGATTAATTTATTTTTACTTTTGTCATTCTTCATCATTGGCAGTCTAGCACCATCAACAGAATTCCTTATGTTTCATTTCCAATCACTTATAGCTTGTGCAGTCAGACTTGCTCAAACTTTTGACTGTCTCCAAGAGACACTGTAGAACTTAGAAATATTTTGCAAAAATATTCATAGGAACAGAAAGACAGTGAACATTTACAGTTATTTTTACAGTATAGAGAACAATTCCCCTACTTGTGGGAAATTACTGGCAAAACTGTTACGATCTTCCAACAGGACAGCATTTTAATACTTTTAATACATTGTCAAAGTAACTGTCCTGGTTGCATGTAAAAAGGGGTT
>NW_008607263.1:0-1473 GCF_000691845.1 Merops nubicus | reverse complement strand
CTGCCCTCCGCCGAAGTGAGTCTCTTCCAAACCAGCCTCCTGTGTGCCGTCAGCCAGCCATTCTGAGGACCTTGGCCCTTCCGCGCCGGGCAGGCGGACCCGCCAGCTCCGGTTCTCGCCCTTTAGCCCAGCCCGGTTATCGTGAGAACCGTCCCAAGTGATGGTGACGGGTAGGACGACTTACTTCTGAGTTCAACAGATGTGCACAAATGGAGCACTTCGAGATAATGTAGTGCTGACAGTAAAGGTTATGACTACTAACAGACCATGAAAAATCAATATAGCAGGCCAGTTGCCCATCCAGAGTAAGTTGTTCACCAGAGTTCAAAATGTCTGTGCATGGCCAATTCTGAGAGACTTTTCATCCTGCAGACACCTTACGTCTTGATACATTACTGGGGCCAAGACACTGTTTTACCTCAGGTGTTCACTAAGTACAAAGCAGTTTACCAGACCAGAACTTTTCAGTTTGCTAGAATAATAAATGTCAGTTTTAAATACCATCTTCTACTTGCTGTGTATCTATTACAGTATTGTATAACAAGCTATACACTTGCTAAATGTAGCACACTGAAATTTATCTTCTATCTCACCTTGTACAGTAACATATCAAATTTCTCTTTAGCAAAGTTCCATGTGTTGACTTGGAAGCATTTCTCTATGTGGCCTTTTTCTGAAGCTCTTTTTTTGCTTAAAGTAGACCAGCATTTTAAGAGGAACATTGGATACTGTGAACTAAATAGACACACAAAATTGTCTTTCTCATTAGGTAGGGATTAGTATTTCAACACACATTCTTTAAAATTTCTTATCCTAGGCAGCCCAAGCCAATTGTGTGTAGAATTTCATGCCTGCTTTCCATCTTTTTTTTCGGGTAGCCTAGAAGCTCTGACAAAACCTTTCATTTCTTCAAACAACAGTCACCACTGTGAAATATATTAATATTTTTGTTCCTTTGAAGATTTAATCATTTTTCCATTGACTTGAAATCCAAAGGACTTTATCCATTCGGTTGTTTTGGGTGATTGTTGTTTTTAAAAAAAAAAAAAAAAAAATTAACAGGCTTCAGAATACTGAAAAAATCACCATTGTATTTTGAAAATTACAGCATTAAAATATCTATGTATAACACTTAAGCACTTAATCCAATTCATACACAGTTGAGTAGAAAGTCTTCCATTAACTTTTATGGCTGTTGCTTCAGGCTCAACAGACAGCCACGAGTAATTTTCTGTCATTAAGTCCTTGTCCCGTACAGAATTGGAAGTCATAAGGATTTTGTTCACATGCTGAGCAAAGCATGTAAGATTTATTAGGAACAGGTTAACAAAATAACTGGAAAAAGCAGAAGCAATGAATGCTCACTTTGTGAAGAGATGTTACCAGTACAGGTCCTCTCGGTCCTGTGCTCTATACTTTTCAGAATACTCCTAAGCAATATTTTTAAGCTATTGTCCTGGCTGGGCTGGGCCA
>NW_008607262.1:0-4424 GCF_000691845.1 Merops nubicus | reverse complement strand
TGTTCAGAAAACAAGTAGATGTAGCACATTAGGCTATGGTCTAGTGATTAGGGAAATGCTGGGGGGAAGGTGGGGCTTGATGATCCTGGAGGTCCTTTCCAGCCAGAGTGATCCCATGATTAATGCAGTATGGGCCCTTCAACACAGCCCTGCTGGTAAGGATCTTTACATAACAACCCACCCACTGCTGTGCCTTGCTGAGAGCTGCAAGTGCTGAAATAACAATTCATTAAAGAGTTAGCTGGCTGTCTCATCATGTTGTGGGGCCACTAGATCAGATTCATTCAGGTAGAGGTTTTTGAAATTTTTATTCCTTCTATTAAATTTGTGCTAAATTTAAATCCAAGACAGGTACCTGCATACTAACTGCTTGTCAGTGGAAGCTTGGAGTAAAATGCCCAATATATAGCTAAAAATCTTTAATAGGAATTCTTTATATTTCCAGGTAAGATAACCCCCTAAGTGGTAAGTGAAAGTTAAGGTGAACAGAGGCAATTATTCAAAGACAAAATATTTCATAGCAGCTGTGTTTATTTCAGAGTTTCCTATCCTCTAAAAATCCCATACTGTCTAGGATATAGATTGGTAAAGGAATTAAAGGACAGATAAGCTTAATTTTTTTCCTTCCTCCTTTAATAAAGTATGTATGTGCAACACAAAGTAAGGGTTTGGGTCAGGTCTTACTAAGAAAGAAGGTGTCTGCATGGCCTTGGAGACCATGGACTGCCTGGAGCCTTCACACCACATGTGGATGCGAAGAGCCACAGCTACCAGGAGAGGAGATGAAAAGGTTCTTCCACCTTTTCTTAACTGACTTTCATTTCTCTATCACTTTGGCATTGCTGTCTTGCAGTTTGTGTCTGTGCATCCCCTGAAGGGATCAGTTCTGTCCCCACTGTGGCACAGCAGCATTTGCACTGGAAGTGTCACTGATGTCCTCTCTTTGCAGACGCTGGGGTTTTTTTTTAAGGATGCTGTCAAGAAGTTCATTGTGACTCAGTGTATCCTGTTGCCAGTGACATCCCTTCTGCTTTACATTATTAAAATAGGAGGAGACTACTTCTTCATCTATGCCTGGCTCTTCACATTAGTTGTCTCTTTGGTGAGTATGGGAATATGTTTGTTTCTTTTCCAAATGCTGGCTTACTTGCATGGCTCAGAGTGCAGATGTTTAAAATGTAAGGAAATGGTGGAAGATCTAAATCTCAGAATTTTAGTGTCTACAAACTTTAACAGTGAGTCTTGCTCTCAGTGTAGTTGTTCATTAATAATAGCTTATATTGATTGTCCACATTAATGTGATAGAATTTATCTGTTTATTACTGGAGCATCTGCCTCAATTGAAAAACAAATATTCAAAAGACTTTAAATAGATACTGGAAAGACAGTACTGTGTGGTGATAGGTTTTCCCTTTTCTTAAATATAGAAAGGACACAAGGACAACTGCAAGCAGTTTGGCAGACCAAGGCAGAATGTGCTTTGGTCAGTAATGTTTCCATTGGACTTTTCTTACAGGTGGTCAAATACCAGTTTCCAATTCCATTGCTTTGTACTGAATAAAGTGGCAGTTTTCCATTTCTGGTTCTCCTTACATAGTTGCTTTTATCCACTGACATTTTTAGGGCTTGTGTTAAAGGATCTTGTTGTATACATCATAAGGATTTGATTTTTTTTTTGCTACAATAAGCTCTGAGGTCTCTTTGTTGTTTTGTTGTTTTTTTTTTCTTTCTGTTTCAACATAGTGCTTTACTGTCTTCTTGCTCAATATCATTGTTCACCCAAGGCAGAAATTACAGAAGTACTCTTGTATATGTTAATTTTTAAGGTTAAAACAGCACCTTAACAAGTAAAAAATCATTACATTACAGTAAAGTACTGCTGGCCACATTAACCTAACAATAAAGCTGGGTCAATCAGTCCCTGATTCTTCTAGAACATTCAGACTTTCTGGTTCAACTGGAGTGCATCATTAATAAAATTTTTAGGAATACCTGTGTAGGTAATCATGATTGTTTTCATTCTTGCTTTTTTTTTTTTTCTATCCCTCTCCCCATGCCTCTGGATTCAGATCACTTTTATAGCTTTCTTGGACTTTGGACTTAGAGCTTCCTTCCTAAAGCACAGGACTGGCTGGCCAAATTTGTACAAAAATATGATCCTGTTGCTATGTAGGAGCCATGGCAGTTAGCACAGGAAAATCAGATTTCCCACTTACATATCCAATAGCTGCATTGACTTCCTCAGACATGGCAACATGGGAAGAGTTGTGGATCAGTTTAAACTGTGACATCAAAGTCTTTTCATATTCCTGGAATGTAGATCTCATTATCTGCATTGTATTTGTTGCTCAGTTGAAGTTTTGCTTCACTGATGCCTGACGTGTAGCTGAAGTGAAACCTGTCTGGAGTCAGTGTGGGCCACGAGTTGTGGCACAGAGCAGTGACCAGCAGTATGTTCCTTAGGAACTCAATGACAGCACTATGTTAGCAGAAGAGCTCCACTTAGGTGGCAGGTCTGGCTTTTAATTACTGCTCTGAGTTCTTTTAAGCTTTTTTTTTTTGTGCTAGATCCTGCTTTCTGTAGCCCAGATGTCCCTATGCTCTGACATCTTCCCTCTTTATCTCTGAATGTACTCTGGAAAAACGGTGTTAGGTTTCAGAAATGTCAGTCCCTGTGTATTGAAATGACTGTTACAGAGAAGTTTGTGTGGACTCTTACCAATATTTCTTAAAGAACTCTTCTTTTTCTTTAAAGCTTTGAGTTTTGAATATGCTTTTAAATTCAGCTTTTGAGCTACTGCTCTGTCAGCCTGAGGGGAACCGTCCGTGTTTACAGGTCTTCCTAGTGTAGTCTTGTTATTTGCAAAACTGGGATATATTAATTCCTCATGTGATATCCAGATCAGATATTAGGTCTTTAGTCTTAAAGCCTTTAAAGACTTTATTTTTCATAGAAGGACTAAGTGGTAATTTTAAAAGAACTGGTAATTTCAGGATTGACAGAAGATACAGGAGTTTCTGAAATGGCCTGTCCTCATCTGAGCACTGAAAGTGAAGAATTTTTTTCCCCTTGGCTTCATTTATACCAGTGATTGACTGCTTTTATTCTTACCACCTTTTCTTTAAAATATATATTGTAAAAAATGTTGTGTGATCTCATATGGGAAACTTTCTAAATGTCCATTTTATAGTCTTTAGCAAGAAAGTTTAATAGAAAGAAGAGATGTAGGTGAATAGTGCCTAAACACTGAATTTTGTGGTGAGAATCGGGTCATAATCAGCTGATCCCATATTTCTTTCTCTGTCACTTTCTTATCATAAGTGTTTTAGTTTTGCTTTGCCTGCCTCTTCCAATTGAACTGTCTATGTAGATTTCTTCTTGAGATTTTGCAGATACTTTAGAAACTTATATCACAAGGGTTGGCCTATCTTATACACAACAAAAGCTAGAGAACAGAATGTGTCCTGTTCAGGGGTACAAACTTCTGTACTTAAAGATAATGGAGCAAGACTATTAAGTGCATGCCCAGACAATTCTTACGTTTCAGGTGTCTTGAATTTGTCACTGCAGCTTTACAGGGTGTTGATCATGGTTTGAGGCCTTAATGTGTGGGTGTGAATAGTCTTTGACATGCAAAATAAGAGGTTTTAGATTTATACTTCAGAGATTGGTTTAGGGAAAAAATTCCATGTGAAATGCCATTTCATAACTCTGTAATCATAATTAAGGGTTGCATCCTTCCACTAGTCTGTTACGCTTGCTGATATGAAGGGATCACTCAAAGATCAGAACTAAAATCTTAGAGTGTGGGCACACATACTGCATGGTCTGAGACCCTTGTCTGGACTGAAGACAACAGCTGATTTCTGCTCATGAAATACCCTCCTGCACTTGCTGCAAAGTATCTCTAGGGGCTTAAACTCTTGTCTTAACAGTCATAGTAACAAAAATAACTTCTCTTTTCTTGTTGTGTTTCATATTGATGCCCTCACTTGCTATGACTTTGGAAAAGTCAGTTTCCCTAATTTTAGATTCCTGTGGACTTTTTCAGCAGTGC
Source organism: Merops nubicus (assembly GCF_000691845.1). Lineage (NCBI taxonomy): Eukaryota > Metazoa > Chordata > Aves > Coraciiformes > Meropidae > Merops > Merops nubicus. Next base: position 366 of record NW_008607262.1, on the reverse strand, counting down.
AGATACTTTCAAAAGTCAAGGTACTTGTTTTCAGCATAAAAAAAACCTGTCAAGGTAACTTTGAAGTTAACGTTGATGTCCATCTGCCTCTGATGTCCTGTTCCTTTTTTGCTAATGAGAATTTAAACTTTGATCTGGTCCTTTTCTTTAAAATAAATAATTGAGAATCACTTTGTGAAGGTCCGTAGTGTGAAGGGAGTTCAGCTTTCCTCCCATCACTGTTACTCTAGTTCTGACTTTATCATCTGGGCTGCATCTGCTGCCAGTCTGGGGAGAAGCAGGTGTGCTGTAGTGATTTTGGGGGCATGGCTGTTAATCACTGTGGACCAGAGGCAGTTCCTTTGCCCTGCACACAACTGGGAGAAG
>NW_008607261.1:15533-16334 GCF_000691845.1 Merops nubicus | reverse complement strand
AAATGATTCTATGATTCTATGATATCAAACGTATTACTAAATGTAACAAAAAAAGCTGTATATTAAGCTACCCCCAGAGAAAGTAGAGCTGTTAGGCCAGTGGTCTCCAAATTGGGGTGCACACACCGGAGGGGATAAGCAAAACAATCCCCTGGGGTGCAGCAGCTGAAATTTATACTACCATTTTAAAAACAGCATTTATTTAATCTTTATCTCATCCTTTTAAAATTTATATCTTTGTGTATATTACTCTATTTTTGTGTACGTAACACATTAGTAGCATAGTAGATTTATAGAATTTCTTTTAAAAATACATACGTATTGGGTGTTTTGGGTTTTATCCACGGATAGGGATAGCCAATAAAAAAAGTCTGCAGACCACCTAGCTGGACAACTGAAATTACTACCATTTTTCTGTAGTCTCAGAAGAACAAAGAGACAAAGTCTCAACTAAACCTAGATAAAAGAGATACATCCAAATAGGTGCTTTTCTTAACTATTCTTTGCCATATTGTCTTTACATTTTGATGATTTAAATCATGGTTTAAGCGCTGATGTCAACAAGATTGGACTACATCAGGAAGGCAGATCACCCCTGAAAAGACTGGTGGCAGGCAGTAGTCCAAACTAATGAGCATTTTTGTAGCATATAAGGTGCAGATTCATACTCTCTCTTGCAGTGCTTTTGTCCACTGTTCCTAAAGAACACTTCTGCACAGCAACTTCCTTTCCTTACCCTGGAGGCAGATGTCCTTAGTCAGCCTTCCCAGGAGAACTACATTTGTACACCCACAGCAGAAT
>NW_008607261.1:4737-15502 GCF_000691845.1 Merops nubicus | reverse complement strand
TTCCTGCTAAGCGTGTGCTAACTGCAGTTACTCATTAAAAAAAGATCAACTGCTCCACTTCCTTTTCAAGATGGAAAATACTTACTTTCTTCCTGCATTCGTGCTAAAATTTGCACATCTGTAACATCGTTCAGCTTGTAATTAGACCCAATAGAGTCTTCATCCATCTCTGATGCACTTAATTCACTGTCCAGAGAGGACTGTGGACTTAGTGGAGGATTTCTATCTGCTGAACTTTTAAGATGACCTACAGAAAGAAAATAAAGTAGTAGGAAATGTTTTAAAAAAAGGGCACAAACGGCAAGCTATATTTCTTTTCCTAGTAAAATTACCACAAATCCAAAACCAGATTAGGACCAAGACCTTGAGTCTGACAGACCATTTAAAACATTTGATTGCAAACCCAGGCTGAAAATACAATTTACGTAAGCAGAGCTTAGCCCCTACCTTCTAAAAATGAGCGACTTTACAAAATCATCATAATGGTGGCAAAACAGTCTTGTCTACCTGTACCAAATTTTAACTGCTATGAAGTCTGCACAGCTCTTACAGAAAGAGCAACTGCATACCTGTTGCAGTTGTGGTCTCACTCTCGTCTCTGAACACTACTTTGTAAGACTAACTTTGACAATACCTTTCTTGACAGTAAGGACCTGCTAACCCAGTGAATACTGATCCAGCTTGGAATGCTTAAAATACAGTTTACCTGAAACTACTACCTGTTCTACATGCACACTTTTGCTAAACTATAACATATTCTGTCTGCTGCCTTCTGGCTGATATCCCATTGCCAGTTACATTTCATCTCTCCATCCTGCAGGCAGATACAGCACTGTAGCATGCAGAGCAGAGCTACACAGATTAAAACAAAACCTGGGTAATGGCTCCAGTGAACATCCTGCAGTGCAGGCTTCTCTTTACATGTCCCCAGTGAACTAGACACAGCTGGATTGTTAATGCAATGTTTTTTTCATCTTCCCTGCAAGCTAACTTGTGTTGAAGTATATATAATGCTGACTTCAAAGTAAAGTTCCAGGCATCAATTTTTCTGATGCAAAGGAAGTGTCTATGATGCAGAATAAAGGCAGAAACCACTGCCAGAAGTTAGTTTTTACACTGATGGCTGCAAAGACTCATGGAATACCTTTAATTAAAAAGCATGCTTCTTCCTTAGGTTGTATTTTCCACATCTCACAAGTACTGATGGATCTCTCACAAACTAAGTGTTTCAGTTAATAACTAATAGGGTATATGCAAAGACTTCACAGCTACCAACACCTAAACTTTGAACATCTACTACACAACTTAAATCCCAGTCAATTACAAGGCCAATTCTAAAACCTGCTTATGTATGCTGCGACTCCACAGAACTAACTCTACATGTTTTGGTCTAATTTGTAATATGCATCAGTTATTTTAGGGACATGGACGTCCAGAGAAAACATCTTAAATGTATCTCATGCCAGAAAGTCCGTAAAAAAGCCTTTACTAAAAAGCTTAAATATCACATGATGTGAACATCCAACATATGACTGACAAGTTTTTGGTGCCTTTCTTACTCTAGTACAATGCAAATGTAATCTACCTGAGCACACGAAGGAAGAAAGGCAGAGATCAGACACTCACACACTTACCTGAGGTACCAGGAGGTATGAGCTGTTTCACTAAAGCAGATTTCACTGGTGTTGAGGAAGGAGAATTGAAACCACTGCTGTAGGGGCTACTAGTATTTGGACTATAGGAGCCAGCGTAACTGACTGCACTGAAAGGGCTGCTGTACAAACTCTGTCTCTTCAGAGCTGTAGGAAAGAGGAGGAAAGTGACAATCTACACTTAAGGAGACAATGAAAAATAAATACAACACTATATATATTCAGTGTGGAAAGACAGTTATAGAGAGGATGAAAAGTTTATATTCCACCTTTCACTGCAAGTCTTAAATATTAGGCACTTATTTCAGCAATTAGTGTGTTCAATGAATACCAAGTATTCTTGGGGTTCCTCCAGTTTATTTTGAGAGTCAGAAAGAAAGTTTCCATTTTATTACAAAGCTCAGTTAACAAAACCAGTAATTACAAGTCAGTTAGATTCTGATTGATTCTGATGAGACAACACCTTTGACAGCACGTTCTTTTGGCCATTCACACAGAAATCTCAAAGTGTCTATTCCAAATGAATCTTTGTTTTCATGCCAAAATAAAAATTTACTTTTCATCTCTTGCTGAAAATGACAGTAAAAAACTCCTAAAATGTATGTCTGCATAACAATTTATTTTGTAGTTATTACACAGACAAGTATTTTAAAGTATGATTCACAAACTAGAAAACAATTGTATTACTGTATAACCTTCAAACTAGGTTCTTTGTACATATCCATAATGATACAAAATATTTGACCACAAAGATTTCTTTAGATGAAAGCAAGCATGCTTTTGTTACAGATAAAAAGTATGCTGTGGTACATAATGACAATTTACATGGTACAGCAGTTTTCATCTTGACTAATGTGAACTTCTACCTTCCTCAGCACTGTTTTTTCCCAGAAAAAAAAAAAAAAAAGCTGCAGTCAAACAATCTTTCTGGCCTCGAATTCTTGAAGTTTCTCCAATCAGGATTTCTGTAACTTAGGAAGACATTACTACTTTTATAATTAGAGATATGGTCTTCATTAGGGGTGTCAGACAAAATTAGTAAGTCAGGTAACTCATTTTAACATTAAAATGATACTATAGAAGATGAAACGTTAGCTCACACAAGGTTACACAGCTTTCAAGACATCAGAGGGAAGGGTTAATAATCCACAGTTTTAGTGTAAATTTTCTTCTATATCATTCAGAAACAGTATGCAGCATCTAATTTATTTCAGTCAACATTTGGTTATGTTGGTCCTGAAGCTCTCTTTTGCTCCAGAAAACAGGAACAGAAACAGAGCAGAAAACTCATGCTTAGGCAGTTCAGATCTTCTGTATTAATCAGGTGCAATTTTCCACCGCTAGAGACCTAATGTTTATTTCTGCTATTATTGACAATTTTTTTCTTGCAGTCCCTACAGTAATTCAATCCAATCATTAGTAAAATCTATCACTGAGACCAAACTTATCCAAATAGCAGTTAGTTTTGAACAAGCTCAATGTTTAACTGAAAAGTCAAACTCACTTGGCAGGGAAAACATGACCATATCTACACATACAGCCACACAACTCTCCTACCAGCTATACTGACCGTCCGTTTGCTTTCAAGTAACACTGCAACAAAAACTGCCTCAGTAAAAACTCCAATACCAAAGTTACTCTTTTCTAATTCTGTGCACCTATGTCTTAAGAATCCATCTCTTCCAGAAATTCTTCTGCCCAGTATTTCTCTGCTCCTGCTGTTGCTTTCTTGATGTGCTCTACCCCATGTGACTTTAGACCATTGTGTGGTGGAAGCCACAGTTTCCAGCTAAAATGAAATACACTCTTGCACTTTCCATCAGGGACCAGAGGCATGGTTAAGAAAGGTCTTTGCACCTGAGTATATCTAAGGTTCCCTCAAGTCTGAATGTGCTTCCAGTACTAAGCAGGACTTGCTCTGCAATTGTAAACCTGAACTAACTAACGAGGCCCTCTGCGCCTTGTGTTTTCAGTAACTGTCCACAGCAGCATGGAGCTGAAGGCCACTCTTCCCTCCTTTACTGGCATGCAATGGAAAAGATTACTTTATAAGAAGGAAGAGAAAAATGTTGAATGCAAGAGAGTGTTTCAGACTGAGAAGGAGCAAAAGGTATTAGATTACAACATAACAACAGGAACTGACAAAGTGAAGATAGTCAAGGCAAAAGAAAAACTCAGGACAGAAAGTAACAGTAGTATGAAAAGCCTTTTCCACAGACATGGGAACTGAAATTGATAAACTGAACCAGTAACTAGTAATAGGTTGAGCGCTTGGTCTGTGAGGTACAAGTACTATATAAAATACAAATCACAAGGTATTCCAGAAGTTGTAACCTTGTGTATGTTTCCTACCCCACAAGCAGCATCACCTGCTACCCTGTATCTGTAAGTAGCCCCCTTGTTCTAAAGGACAGTTTTCTTTTTTGTTACAAATTCACTGTTTCATGCAATCTGCACCAACCAACAGCATCAGTGCCTGCCTCTTCTACCACTAATATTTTTCTCTATTGGTACTGTAGATATAAAGCAGTGTTCTTAAAAGCATCACTGCCAGAGGCAGATTCTCAGGTCTATGGAAAAAGAAAAAAAAAAAAAAAACAAAACAGGTAAAGCTGCCTAGACCCAACATCTGAATAATGAAACTTTCAATTCTACCCTTTTCACAGGGAAGCTTCTGCCACTCTGCTTCAGCTATGACTGAGTTTTTAAAGATACTCTAGGGGTAACAGAATTTTTGATACTTCCAGAAGATTTCCACACAGTTCTGAAAAAAAAGTTAAACCCAGAACAGAATTGTTGATGCTTAACCCAATTGCTGTCCACTCTTCAATGCTCAGGAGTATTCAAACTCCCGAACTTGTATCATCATTCATAAATGCCTGTGATCTGGGTACTTTTCATTGTTTGGAATTTCAGTCTTTGCCCGTAGCAAGTTATGTATCACATTAACTGTTCAGGAAAACTGCTAAAAGCCATCTGTCAAGGCAACACACACAAAGCACAAGAAACAGAGGAAGATCAAAGGTGGCTTGTACTGAAGGCACTTTGACCATTATGCCCACAATATTTACAAGAATTAGAAATGGACCTCATGTGATCTACCAGCAATGCTTTCAAATTTTATTATGAATAATTTTAGTACAAACCAGAAGAAAGACTGAATTGTTCTCAAAAAGAATCCAATGAGTGGAAAAAAAAAAAATGTTGCAGTCAAACTCAGCATAAAGTTATGTATAACCATGTGAATGAGATGATAGTTTGGAACACTCCTGGAACTGTGTGTTCACATATTCTCAGCTCAAATCAAGCCATTCTGCTAATTCCTGAAGATAACAGTGAAAAAAAAAAGATCACGTAGCACAAGACTGCAAAAGGATGGAAATAGAGGGAGAGAACAGATTAATAGCAAGAAAGTTGTCTCGGCACAACTTTAAAAAATAAAGTAGCAAAAATAGGCTCTAACAAAGAAATGAGAATAAAGAAACCAGAAACCAGATGGACAGGGAATTCTAATCAGACCTTCAGCGTTTTGCTGCTGGTTCGACATCAAAAGGGCTGTGAATAAAAGGGTGGAGAACGTAGGCTTTCACACTCACAAAGCCAAATGCTCAGTCCTTCTCCGGTTTTGAATATAACCAACTAATCTGCACTAAGGAAGAATCACGAACTCTGAATTTATTAATCTTACTGTGACAAGATCTTAAGTTGCCAAGAATGGGAGAAACAGAAATCAATATTACTTCCCCAAAGTATTCAAGAACTTCAGCCTCCATTTCCTTAGATGAAATAAAATAGCTCATCTAGCAGAAAACTACGATTTGTAACATACTGACAAGCACCTAACAATTATGGCAGTTTAATACAGGGTTCTATTTTAAAATAAGAAAATCTCCATGGTAAGGGCATTTTTTTGTTCTGAAAACTTCTGCAACCAAACTTTAACTATGCAGGTAGTATAAGACTGAGAACCATAGACTCATGGTCTAATGGTTCCTTTCATTTTATTCATACAGTCCAGAAAATAAGTAGAATGAATAACTGTTTGCAAACTATAATGAAAATTTTAGACAGAAGTAACTGGTGGATCTAATTTTCTTCTCTCACAACTATCTATTGGCTAATTCTGAATATTTCAGAACAAGTATGCACAACCCAGTGGACTTAGTATGCAGGAACTCACCCGACATTGTCTGTTCCAGCCTGTGGATCAGCGACTTTTTAGCACATTCAACATCAGGACTTGGGTAATCCAATACCTGCCTGCACCAAACTAATGGACTGACACATTTCTGAACTGGAGTCAGTTTCTTCTTTGGGGACATATATAACCTGAAAAGGAGAAGGGAAAAAAAAATAAAAATTTATGACTACAGACAAAATGTGCAAGGCATGTAACAAAATACCGCTTCTACTTTTATAGTATATCTACAATATAATCCCAAAATCATAAAGAAAGCACAAGTTTTACCTTTTAATTAAGAATTTTTTATATGGTATAATACTGACAACATATGGCTATCCAAGGACTTTTGGCAGGAAGTGATGCCTACATTGCTACACTGGGATAGAATGATTGACATGCCAGAAAAAAAAAATCTTCACTTTTCACACACAGCAGGTATATGGACAATTTCACTACGTTACATAAGTATACAAGTCAGAATTAATCTTTTCAGATATAAGTAACATTCACCCAAAAGGAGGAAATAAAGCCCTACACAATATGCAAGTATTGTTTTCCTAAACACAAAGATGTAGCAAGTGATAAGCATCTTACCAGTCAAGGAATAGCACTAAGTGCACAGAACCTATCTACTATTTCAGTAGCCTCAAACAATAAACATTTTATTTTTATTTATAATTTCTATCCTAGCACCTGATCCTTTAGTTTTCCTTTGAACATGGAACAAAGGGACTATCTCTGTCCTAAGGGGTATCTAGTCACGCACTAAAAACAAGGAACAAGAGATAATGCACACAGAGCAGAGAGAATAAGATCATATTGTTCTGCAGGACATGCTGAGGCCCTTGCCCGTCAGCACCTCCATTGATTTTAACATCAGCATTCCATGACTGAGAAAAAAAAAAAAAAAAGCAGTATTCCAGTTTAAAGGCTTCAAGAATTTAGCTGAAAATTTCTCCTCCCTTAAACAGACTAAAGGAAAAGTCATAACCAAACATATGCCCAAAAATAGGGGTATTTTAGCCTTATCTTTGGACTACAACCAAGCTTGGAGATGTACTTCAGCAAAAGACAACAGTGAACTGCAAGATCTACCGCTCTGTCTAGACCTTACACAGGTGCAGAAATGGTTAAACTAGTGTTTTTTCTAGGAGTAATGACAGGCTTCATGCTCCCAGAGAATACAGTTGTATGCCACATGAACTCAGGAATATTTGACAGCCTCATAAGCCATGCTTCCATACAAAACAGAGCAAGACGTCTTGTTTCCTTTATTCTGACCACATCAGCAACACAAAAGTTATTTCCCACAGCTCTATTACAAGATTAGTAGCTGATTTTTCCTCTAATTCTAGAGCTGGAACTCTGTTTTATAAACAGCTGTAAAAGTTTATTTAATCACTCCCCTTACGATCATTTCTCCCAAAAGCTTCCCAAGAACTATGCTTCTAAAAGTACCACTAATATCTCACCCAAAACACTTACCACTTTGTTTAGAGCATGTTCTGAAACACTCTTCCCTCATAAACACTGAGATTAGCTACGTTTGCAAAGGCAGGAGAGAGGATTTTTATTAGCTACCAGGTTTTCAAACACAAATGAAGTTGTTTGTAACGATGCAAACAGCCACAGCCACATAATACAGCTCATGGCTTACACTAGTGGCTAGTATGAGTGGCTACACTCATGGCTAGTATCGCACTGGTCATTAAAATTGATTTTGTAGAAATCCCTTCAATCTACACAGCCACTCTGACCACAAGGAAAGCTAAGAGCCCATCACATTTAGATCCCCAAAGATTCTTAGAAAGCACAGGAATAACTCAATTTTTACAGTTCTATGTAAACAGTTGCACAAATTACTGTATTTTCCATGATTATCTGCATATCATTAAAAGTAATGTTCAGCATTTACCAGCTCGCTAGCACTTTGAATTTACTGTCTTTTTAGCATTGATTTGTGTGTACTATTTTCTGTCCTAAGGTATGTTTACGCAATACAAAGAAGTGCCAGGGCCAACAAGGCCAACTTTGGTGCTGCATGGGCTGCTCACTCCTGAGTCTCTGGATAGCTGACGTGCCTTGCTGTGTTCGAAAAGCTCCACACACATCTGAAGTGTTTACCATAGTAATACCCAGTATAACACACAAGAAATTAAAGTGCACGTCCTCTTTGAAAGACACACAAAAGGGATATCTTCAACAAACCTACAAGATTATCACTATCAAAATGGTACCTGGTATTTTAAGCTCCAACACATTCTTTTCTTCAGTCTCCAATTGCTGTGCTTGCTTCACAGGTATTTACTGAAACAGTGCAGCCTCACCCAGCTCCCCCTTCTCCACCTTCCTTTCTAACCAAACATACATTGCAGATTGTCCCACCTCTTTCCAGTCAACTGTTTCTCTTTTCACAGGCTGTTTCGCACCTTACATTTCAGGAACAGACAGACCTTTAAGAGTATATGTATTTCATGCAGCTCCACTACCTCCTGACAAACACCCGTGCATCGCTGCAGTAACACAACGGCTCTTTCAGGACAGTTTCCTGCACATCGTGCAATTACAAAAAGTCTCTCTATTATAAATCAGTGACCTCAATTTCCCATCTGATAAAGAACAGGCAATCTCAAATTTTAAACTGACTTAATTCTACTTGCTTTGCCTGACTTGGTTTAAAATAAGTAAGACCAAGGGCAAGGCTAAGAATCACAGCGATGCTTCTACTGCTTCTTCCTCTCTTTCCAACAGCAGGAAAAAATAAGAACAGAAAGGAGACTATGAAGCATGTACAAAAATTCATACAGCTAAGTGATATTCCTTGTCAAACTACTGTTTAACCCAAAAGATAACGGTCCTTCTTAGTTGAAGAGCTTTCCAGAAGATATTCATTCCCATTTGCACCTGTTAATGCATTCTACAGCAACACATCAGCACTGGTTGGCAGCACAGCCCCTTCAGGACTGAAGATGACCAATATGACTTCATACATCTTTAAGCACTGCTAATCACTTTGCAAAACAGGAAGCTGAAAACAATAAAGGAAGCTGACAGCTTACAGTTATCACCCCTACTACAAAAGTTAACACACCAAAAGCCTGCACTCCAATTTTTTCATGAGAGAGTAAAGGCTCTGCTATTCAGTGGCACCAGATCAAGTAAAAGAAAACTATATAAAAAGCAGCTCAAGAGCTTTGACCTATTTTGAAACAGCACAAAGCGATACTCCCTTCCTTCAGCTACCACTAGTCAGCTATGCCACAGCAGCAGTGATCTAAATGTTTAAGCAGCCACAGGCTCTACTGGTTAGTTCCAGGAAGACACAGCAAAAGAAAGGCAGTTTTTGCAGAAAGACTACTGTCACCACAAGCTCATACGATGTCAGCCCAACGGGTGCATAGCTGAGTCTGAAAAGGCTCTGAAGAAAGAAGACGCGACATTGAGGTAGGAATGGAGTATCTGCACAGGGATTACTTCATCTGAGAGACACCTCCCCACCATTAAAATACAAGAGGCTAGCTGCCACAAGTATGAACCCAAAAGCCAATCAGGAAGAAATGGAAGAGTCGTTGTATCAAAATCCTTCTACCTCTCAGTAAAAAAGAGAATGAAAAACAAGCAGATGAATATGAAGTCACGTATCTGAATTAGAAAGAACATGGCAAGTGGCAGGAACATGAGCCTGTTTATTTTCTCTCTTTATGTTTATTTTCCCAAACATAGTTGTTTATTTTAGCTACATTGAGAGAAAACTAGTAGGTACAATAGAGGCAATTAAACAAGAGAGCAGACAAAACACATTGCTGGCAAAAGCAGGATCAAGGAAGCAACCTGAAGAGATGTGAAGTAAAAAAAAAAAAAAAAAATAAAAATTTAAAAACTAAGGACGTATAAGTAAGAAACTCCCCTAAGATACAGGGGGGAAATTCCACAGCAAAACACTACTAAAAAGAAATAAATCAGGAGACAACAATACTAGACAGTCTCAGAAATAGACAACTTAGAACAACAATGTCAATCTAAACTCTTTTAGATCCATTTTCAGCAGATCCTATTTGGAGCAATTTAAGTATGGTAAAATTTAAGATGTATTTTAAATCAACAGCTACAGGTAAAGATCTTAAGGGAATCTGATCGTACAGAAAAAAACAAAACCTGAGTGACATGCCTGCACATATTTGGCCCCCAGATTTCCTCCATCCCCACCCTTGCAAAGTTCCTATCCTGCAGTTGTAACTGACTGAGGCATATCGTTCAGCCTGTAATTACTTATTTGTTGGTGTACTTAACTGAAGGCTTCTAGTTCTCAGATATAAGTTACAGCAAAACTCCAGGTCTCTCAAAGTAAGGAGATGAATACTACAAAAATGGTTTGACAGCCTCATCAAATCTCCATATCAAAGCAGCACATCTCAGCTACAAGATGAAATTTTCAAATAGAATTGGGAGGATTCAGAGAGGTTGCACAGTGCAACTGGGAACACAGCTACCTTCCTGCCACCAACAATTAAAGATAGTTAGCTATGCTCTGGAGAGTTGCTGCAAATTACAGCCATTATTCATTTCCTCATCTCAAAAGAACATGCTGATGTGTGAATGGGATGTGGGATGTTGTAGAACAGGAAAAGAGGACTTCAAAAGTTTGGAAGACTCCTGTAACATCATCATATAGCTTCCCCAGAACTGTCTCTCAAACTCTCTATAGCTGGCCACTGTTTGAGAAGCTTTTCAGAAGAAATTTTTAGAGCAGATATATGCTCTAATGCGGTATTTTTGATACTTGCACAGAATAGAGAAAAGTTGAGAATTTCTGTGTCCCACTAAATGTCTTCCAAAACATAAGTCTGCTTAATTATTAGGCTTGAGAGCTCTACCAACACCAACAAAAAGTAGAAATATAAATCATGCCTAAACAACGCATGACTATAAG